>NW_022994186.1:0-90901 GCF_012275295.1 Melopsittacus undulatus
AGCTCAACAGGGTGAGAAATGGGCAAAAGCAGTTTAGAAAGGAAAAAAAAGGCTGAAAATTGGTCATAAAGTTGAACAAAATCGTTTCAGAGAAGGAAAAAAAAAATGGCTACTAAAAAAAAACGCGTGAAGAAAGTGGGCAAAAAAATGGTTTAGGAAAGTGGAAAAAAAAAAAAAAAAATGGCTTTATGAGGGATAGAGAGGTGCAAAACTGGGTTAGAAATGAGACACAATTGGTTAAAAAGGGTTAGGGAGGTGCAAAAACTGGGTTAGAAATGGACACAAATGGTTAAAAGGGTTAGAGAGGTGCAAAAAACGGGTAGAAATGGCCAGAATGGCTTAAAAACTGGAAAAGTACTTTGTTAGACAAGGCTAGAAATAGCTAAAAATGACTTCAAATGAGTTAGAACTGAGTAAAAATAGGTTAGCAATGGTCAAAATAGCTCAACATGGGTGAGAAATGGGCAAAAGCAGTTTAGAAAAAGAAAAAAAAAAGGCTGAAAATGGTTATAAAGTGACAAAATCGTTTAGAGAAGGAAAAAAAAATGGCTAAAACGCGTTGAAAGTGGGCAAAAAATGGTTTAGAAAGTGGAAAAAAAATGGCTTTATGAGGGATAGAGAGGTGCAAAACTGGGTTAGAAATGGACACAATTGGTTTAAAAAGGGTTAGGGAGGTGCAAAACGGGTTAGAAATGGACACAAATGGTTAAAAAGGGTTAGAGAGGTGCAAAACGGGTAGAAATGGCCAAGATGGTTTAAGAAGGGTAGAGAAGCCTAAAAATGGGTTAGAGAAGGTTAAAACTGGGCCAGATATTAGAGATGTGCAAAACCAGGTTAGAAAAGAAAACTATGGCTTGAAAGGGTTGCAATGGGAAAAAATGTTTAGAAAATAGCCAAACTTGGTTGAAGATTTTTAGAGAAGAGCAAAAATTGGGTTAGAAACGACCAAAACCCGCTTAACTGTGATGAGAGAGGCAAAAACGCGTTAGAAAATAGAAATGGCAAAAATGGCTTAAAAACTGGAAAGAAAACTTTGTTAGACAAGGCTAGAAATAGCTAAAAAAATGACTTCAAATGAGTTAGAAGTGAGTAAAAATAGGTTAGCAATGGTCAAATAGCTCAACATGGGTGAGAAATGGGCAAAAAAAGCAGTTTAGAAAAGGAAAAAAAAAGGCTGAAAATTGGTTATAAAGTGACAAATCGTTTAGAGAAGGGAAAAAAATGGCCTTAAAACGCGTTGAAAGTGGGCAAAAATGGTTTAGAAAGAGGAAAAAATGGCTTTATGAGGGATAGAGAGGTGCAAAACTGGGTTAGAGATGGACACAATTGGTAAAAAGGGTTAGGGAGGTGCAAAACTGGGTTAGAAATGGACACAAATGGTTAAAAAGGGTTAGAGAGGTGCAAAACGGGTAGAAATGGCCAGAAATGGCTTAAAACTGTAAAAGTACTTGTTAGACAAGGCTAGAAATAGCTAAAAATGACTTCAAATGAGTTAGAAGTGAGTAAAAATAGGTTAGCAATGGTCAAAAATAGCTCAACATGGGTGAGAAATGGGCAAAAGCAGTTTAGAAAAGGAAAAAAAAAGGCTGAAAATTGGTTATAAAGTGACAAAATCGTTTAGAGAAGGAAAAAATGGCTAAAACGCGTTGAAAGTGGGCAAAAAAGTTTAGAAAGTGGAAAAAAATGGCTTTATGAGGGATAGAGAGGTGCAAAACTGGGTTAGAAATGGACACAATTGGTTAAAAAGGGTTAGGGAGGTGCAAAACTGGGTTAGAAATGGACACAAATGGTTAAAAAGGGTTAGAGAGGTGCAAAACGGGTAGAAAATGGCCAAAGATCGGTTAAGAAGGGGTAGAGAAGCCTAAAAATGGGTTAGAGAAGTTAAAACTGGGCCAGATTATTAGAGATGTGCCAAAACCAGGTTAGAAAAGGAAAACTATGGCTTGAAAAGGGTTGCAATTGGGAAAAAGGGTTTAGAAATAGCCAAACTGGTTGAAGATTTTTAGAGAAAAGCAAAATTGGGTTAGAAATGACCAAAAAAGGCTTACAATGATGAGAGAAGTGCAAAACTGTGTTAGAAATGGCCAAAAATGGCTTTTAAAACTGGAAAAGAACTTTGTTAGACAAGGCTTAGAAATAGCTAAAAATGACTTCAAATGAGTTAGAAGTGAGTAAAAAATAGGTTAGCAATGGTCAAAAATAGCTCAACATGGGTGAGAAATGGGCAAAAGCAGTTTAGAAAAGGAAAAAAAAGGCTGAAAATTGGTTATAAAGTGACAAAATCGTTTAGAGAAGGAAAAAAAATGGCTAAAACGCGTTGAAAGTGGCAAAAATGGTTTAGAAAGGGAAAAAATGGCTTTATGAGGGATAGAGAGGTGCAAAACTGGGTTAGAAATGGACACAATTGGTTAAAAAGGGTTAGGGAGGTGCAAAACTGGGTTAGAAATGGAACAAATGGTTTAAAAAGGGTTAGAGAGGTGCCAAAACGGGTAGAAATGGCCAAAGATCGGTTAAGAAGGGGTAGAGAAGCCTAAAAATGGTTAGAGAAGGTAAAACTGGCCAGATTTATTAGAGATGTGCAAAACCAGGTTAGAAAAGGAAAAAACTATGGCTTGAAACGGGTTGCAATGGGAAAAAAATGGTTAGAAATAGCCAAACTTGGTTTGAAGATTTTTAGAGAAAAACAAAGCAAAATTGGGTTAGAAACGGCCAAAACCGGCTTAACTGTATGAGAGAGAAAGTGCAAAAAACGTGTTAGAAATGGCCAAAAATGGCTTAAAAAGGAAAAGAACTTTGTTAGACAAGGCTAGAAATAGCTAAAAATGACTTCAAATGAGTTAGAAGTGAGTAAAAATAGGTTTGCAAGTCAAAAATAGCTCAACATGGGTGAGGAAATGGGCAAAAAGCAGTTTAGAAAAGGAAAAAAAAGGCTGAAAATTGGTTATTAAAGTGACAAAATCGTTTAGAGAAGGGAAAAAAATGGCTAAAACGCGTTGAAAGTGGGCAAAAATGGTTTAGAAGAGGAAAAAAAATGGCTTTATGAGGGATAGAGAGGTGCAAAACTGGGTTAGAGATGGACACAATTGGTTTAAAAAGGGTTAGGGAGGTGCAAAAACTGCGTTAGAAATGGACACAAATGGTTTAAAAGGGTTAGAGAGGTGCAAAACGGGTAGAAATGGCCAGAAATGGCTTAAAACTGGAAAAGTACTTTGTTAGACAAGGCTAGAAATAGCTAAAAATGACTTCAAATGAGTTAGAAGTGAGTAAAAATAGGTTAGCAATGGTCAAAAATAGCTCACACTGGGTGAGAAATGGGCAAAAGCATGTTTAGAAAAGGAAAAAAAAGGCTGAAAATTGGTTATAAAGTGACAAATCGTCTTAGAGAAGGAAAAAAATGGCTAAAACGCGTTGAAAGTGGGCAAAAAATGGTTTAGAAAGATAAGTGGAAAAATGGTCTTTTATGAGGGATTAGAGATGTGCAAAACCGGGTTAGAAATGGACACAATTGGTTAAAAAGGGTTAGGGAGGTGCAAAACTGGGTTAGAAATGGACACAAATGGTTAAAAGGGTTTAGAGAGGTGCAAAACGGGTAGAAATGGCCAAGATCGGTTAAGAAGGGGTAGAGAAGCCTAAAAATGGTTAGAGAAGGTTTAAAACTGGGCCCAGATTTATTAGAGATGTGCAAAACCAGGTTAGAAAAGGAAAACTATGGCTTGAAACGGGTTGCAATTGGGAAAAATGGATTTAGAAATAGCCAAACTTGGTTTGAAGATTTTAGAGAAAGAGCAAAAATTGGGTTAGAGAAACGACCCAAAACCGGCTTAACAATGATGATGAGAAGTGCAAAACCGTGTTAGAAATGGCCAAAAATGGCTTAAAACTGAAAGAACTTTGTTAGACAAGGCTAGAAATAGCTAAAAATGACTTCAAATGAGTTAGAAGTGAGTAAAAATAGGTTAGCAATGGTCAAAAATAGCTCAACATGGGTGAGAAATGGGCAAAAGCAGTTTAGAAAAGGAAAAAAAGGCTGAAAATTGGTTATAAAGTGACAAAATCGTTTAGAGAAGGGAAAAAAATGGCTTTAAAACGCGTTGTTGAAAGTGGGCAAAAATGGTTTAGAAAGAGGAAAAAATGGCTTTATGAGGGATAGAGAGGTGCAAAACTGGGTTAGAGATGGGACCACAATGGTTTTAAAAAGGGTTAGGGAGGTGCCAAAACTGCGTTAGAAATGGACACAAATGGTTTAAAAGGGTTTAGAGAGGTGCAAAACGGTAGAAATGGCAGAAATGGCTTAAAACTGTAAAAGTACTTTGTTAGACAAGGCTAGAAATAGCTAAAAATGACTTCAAATGAGTTAGAAGTGAGTAAAAATAGGTTAGCAATGGTCAAAAATAGCTCAACATGGGTGAAGAAATGGGCACAAAGCAGTTTAGAAAAGGAAAAAAAAGGCTGAAAAATTGGTTATAAAGTGACAAAATCGTTTAGAGAAGGAAAAAAAATGGCTAAAACGCGTTGAAAGTGGGCAAAAATGGTTTTAGAAAGTGGAAAAAATGGCTTTATGAGGGATAGAGAGGTGCAAAACTGGGTTAGAGATGGACACAATTGGTTAAAAAGGGTTAGGGAGGTGCAAAACTGGGTTAGAAATGGACACAAATGGTTTAAAAGGGTTAGAGAGGTGCAAAACGGGTAGAAATGGCCAGAAATGGCTTAAAACTGGAAAAGTACTTTGTTAGACAAGGCTAGAAATAGCTAAAAATGACTTCAAATGAGTTAGAACTGAGTAAAAATATTTTAGCAATGGTCAAAATAGCTCAACATGGGTGAGAAATGGCAAAAAGCAGTTTAGAAAAGGAAAAAAAAGGCTGAAAATTGGTTATAAAGTGACAAAATCGTTTAGAGAAGGAAAAAAATGGCTCTAAAACGCGTTGAAAGTGGGCAAAAATGGTTTAGAAAGTGGAAAAAAAATGGCTTTATGAGGGATAGAGAGGTGCAAAACTGGGTTAGAAATGGACACAATTGGTTTAAAAAGGGTTAGGGAGGTGCAAAACTGGGTTAGAAATGGACACAAATGGTTTAAAAAGGGTTAGAGAGGTGCAAAACGGGTAGAAATGGCCAAAGATCGGTTAAGAAGGGGTAGAGAAGCCTAAAAATGGGTTAGAGAAGGTTAAAACTGGGCCCAGATTTATTAGAGATGTGCAAAACCAGGTTAGAAAGGAAAACTATGGCTTGAAACGGGTTGCAATTGGGAAAAAATGGTTTAGAAATAGCCAAACTTGGTTTGAAGATTTTTAGAGAAGAGCAAAATTGGGTTAGAAACGACCAAAACCGGCTTAACAATGATGAGAGAAGTGCAAAACCGTGTTAGAAATGGCCAAAAATGGCTTTAAAACTGGAAAAGAACTTTGTTAGACAAGCTAGAAATAGCTAAAAATGACCTTCAAATGAGTTAGAAGTGAGTAAAAAATAGGTTAGCAATGGTTCAAAATAGCTCAACATGGGTGAGAAATGGGCAAAAGCAGTTTAGAAAGGAAAAAAAAAGGGCTGAAAATTGGTTATAAAGTGACAAAATCGTTTAGAGAAGTGAAAAAAATGGCTAAAAACGCGTTGAAAGTGGGCAAAAAATGGTTTAGAAAGTGGAAAAAATGGCTTTTATGAGGGATAGAGAGGTGCAAAACTGGGTTAGAAATGGACACAATTGGTTTAACAAGGGTTTAGAGAGGTGCAAACGGGTAGAAATGTCTAAAGATCGGTTAAGAAGGGGTAGAGAAGCCTAAAATGGGTTAGAGAAGGTTTAAAACTGGGCCCAGATTTATTAGAGATGTGCAAAACCAGGTTAGAAAAGGAAAAACTATGGCTTGGAAACGGGTTGCAATTGGGAAAAAATGGTTAGAAATAGCCAAACTTGGTTTGAAGATTTTTAGAGAAAAGCAAATTGGGTTAGAAACGGCCAAAACCGGCTTAACTGTGATGAGAGAAGTGCAAAACCGTGTTAGAAATGGCCAAAAATGGCTTAAAACTGGAAAAGAACTTTGTTAGACAAGGCTAGAAATAGCTAAAAAATGACTTCAAATGAGTTAGAAGTGAGTAAAAATAGGTTAGCAATGGTCAAAAATAGCTCAACATGGTGTGAGAAATGGCAAAAGCAGTTTAGAAAGGAAAAAAAAAAAGGCTGAAAATTGGTTATAAAGTGACAAAATCGTTTTAGAGAATGGAAAAAATGGCTTAAAACGCGTTGAAAGTGGCAAAAATGGTTTAGAAGAGGAAAAAATGGCTTTATGAGGGATAGAGAGGTGCAAAACTGGGTTAGAGATGGACACAATTGGTTTTAAAAAGGGCTTAGGGAGGTGCAAAACTGCGTTTAGAAATGGACACAAATGGTTTAAAAGGGTTAGAGAGGTGCCCAAAACGGGTAGAAATGGCCAGAAATGGCTTAAAACTGGAAAAGTACTTTGTTAGACAAGGCTAGAAATAGCTAAAAATGACTTCAAATGAGTTAGAAGTGAGTAAAAATAGGTTAGCAATGGTCAAAAATAGCTCAACATGGGTGAGAAATGGGCAAAAGCAGTTTAGAAAAGGAAAAAAAAGGCTGAAAATTGGTTATAAAGTGACAAAATCGTTTAGAGAAGGAAAAAAATGGCTAAAACGCGTTGAAAGTGGGCAAAAATGGTTTAGAAAGTGGAAAAAATGGCTTTATGAGGGATAGAGAGGTGCAAAACTGGGTTAGAGATGGACACAATTGGTTAAAAAGGGTTAGGGAGGTGCAAAACTGGGTTAGAAATGGACACAAATGGTTAAAAAGGGTTAGAGAGGTGCAAAACGGGTAGAAATGGCCAGAAATGGCTTAAAACTGGAAAAGTACTTTGTTAGACAAGGCTAGAAATAGCTAAAAATGACTTCAAATGAGTTAGAAGTGAGTAAAAATAGGTTAGCAATGGTCAAAAATAGCTCAACATGGGTGAGAAATGGGCAAAAGCAGTTTAGAAAAGGAAAAAAAAAGGCTGAAAATTGGTTATAAAGTGACAAAATCGTTTAGAGAAGGAAAAAAATGGCTAAAACGCGTTGAAAGTGGGCAAAAATGGTTTAGAAAGTGGAAAAAATGGCTTTATGAGGGATAGAGAGGTGCAAAACTGGTTAGAATTAGAAATGGACACAATTGGTTAAAAAGGGTTAGGGAGGTGCAAAACTGGGTTAGAAATGGACACAAATGGTTTAAAAAGGGTTAGAGAGGTGCAAAACGGGTAGAAATGGCCAAAGATCGGTTAAGAAGGGGTAGAGAAGCCTAAAAATGGGTTAGAGAAGGTTAAAACTGGGCCCAGATTTATTAGAGATGTGCAAAACCAGGTTAGAAAAGGAAAACTATGGCTTGAAACGGGTTGCAATTGGAAAAAATGGTTTAGAAATAGCCAAACTTGGTTTGAAGATTTTTAGAGAAGAGCAAAATTGGGTTAGAAACGACCAAACCGGCTTAACAATGATGAGAGAAGTGCAAAACCGTGTTAGAAATGGCCAAAAATGGCTTAAAACTGGAAAAGAACTTTGTTAGACAAGGCTAGAAATAGCTAAAAATGACTTCAAATGAGTTAGAAGTGAGTAAAAATAGGTTAGCAATGGTCAAAAATAGCTCAACATGGGTGAGAAATGGGCAAAAGCAGTTTAGAAAAGGAAAAAAAAAGGCTGAAAATTGGTTATAAGTGACAAAATCGTTTAGAGAAGAAAAAAAATGGCTAAAACGCGTTGAAAGTGGGCAAAAATGGTTTAGAAAGAGGAAAAAAATGGCTTTATGAGGGATAGAGAGGTGCAAAACTGGGTTAGAGATGGACACAATTGGTTAAAAAGGGTTAGGGAGGTGCAAAACTGCGTTAGAAATGGACACAAATGGTTAAAAAGGGTTAGAGAGGTGCAAAACGGGTAGAAATGGCCAGAAATGGCTTAAAACTGTAAAAGTACTTTGTTAGACAAGGCTAGAAATAGCTAAAAATGACTTCAAATGAGTTAGAAGTGAGTAAAAATAGTTAGCAATGGTCAAAAATAGCTCAACATGGGTGAGAAATGGGCAAAAGCAGTTTAGAAAAGGAAAAAAAAAGGCTGAAAATTGGTTATAAAGTGACAAAATCGTTTAGAGAAGGAAAAAATGGCTAAAACGCGTTGAAAGTGGGCAAAAATGGTTTAGAAAGTGGAAAAAAATGGCTTTATGAGGGATAGAGAGGTGCAAAACTGGGTTAGAAATGGACACAATTGGTTAAAAAGGGTTAGGGAGGTGCAAAACTGGGTTAGAAATGGACACAAATGGTTTAAAAGGGTTAGAGAGGTGCAAAACGGGTAGAAATGGCCAAAGATCGGTTAAGAAGGGGTAGAGAAGCCTAAAAATGGGTTAGAGAAGGTTAAAACTGGGCCCAGATTTATTAGAGATGTGCAAAACCAGGTTAGAAAAGGAAAACTATGGCTTGAAACGGGTTGCAATTGGGATAAAATGGATTAGAAATAGCCAAACTTGGTTGAAGATTTTTAGAGAAGAGCAAAATTGGGTTAGAAATGACCAAAACCGGCTTAACAATGATGAGAGAAGTGCAAAATTGGGTTAGAAATGGCCAAAAATGGCTTAAAACTGGAAAAGAACTTTGTTAGACAAGGCTAGAAATAGCTAAAAATGACTTCAAATGAGTTAGAAGTGAGTAAAAATAGGTTAGCAATGGTCAAAAATAGCTCAACATGGGTGAGAAATGGGCAAAAGCAGTTTAGAAAAGGAAAAAAAAAGGCTGAAAATTGGTTATAAAGTGACAAAATCGTTTAGAGAAGGAAAAAATGGCTAAAACGCGTTGAAAGTGGGCAAAAATGGTTTAGAAAGAGGAAAAAATGGCTTTATGAGGGATAGAGAGGTGCAAAACTGGGTTAGAGATGGACACAATTGGTTAAAAAGGGTTAGGGAGGTGCAAAACTGGTTAGAAATGGACACAAATGGTTAAAAAGGGTTAGAGAGGTGCAAAACGGGTAGAAATGTCTAAAGATCGGTTAAGAAGGGGTAGAGAAGCCTAAAAATGGGTTAGAGAAGGTTAAAACTGGGCCCAGATTTATTAGAGATGTGCAAAACCAGGTTAGAAAAGGAAAACTATGGCTTGAAACGGGTTGCAATTGGGAAAAAATGGTTTAGAAATAGCCAAACTTGGTTTGAAGATTTTTAGAGAAAAGCAAAATTGGGTTAGAAACGGCCAAAACCGGCTTAACTGTGATGAGAGAAGTGCAAAACCGTGTTAGAAATGGCCAAAAATGGCTTAAAACTGGAAAAGAACTTTGTTAGACAAGGCTAGAAATAGCTAAAAATGACTTCAAATGAGTTAGAAGTGAGTAAAAATAGGTTAGCAATGGTCAAAAATAGCTCAACATGGGTGAGAAATGGGCAAAAGCAGTTTAGAAAAGGAAAAAAAGGCTGAAAATTGGTTATAAAGTGACAAAATCGTTTAGAGAAGGGAAAAAATGGCTAAAACGCGTTGAAAGTGGGCAAAAATGGTTTAGAAAGAGGAAAAAATGGCTTTATGAGGGATAGAGAGGTGCAAAACTGGGTTAGAGATGGACACAATTGGTTTAAAAAGGGTTAGGGAGGTGCAAAACTGCGTTAGAAATGGACACAAATGGTTAAAAAGGGTTAGAGAGGTGCAAAACGGGTAGAAATGGCCAGAAATGGCTTAAAACTGGAAAAGTACTTTGTTAGACAAGGCTAGAAATAGCTAAAAATGACTTCAAATGAGTTAGAAGTGAGTAAAAATAGGTTAGCAATGGTCAAAAATAGCTCAACATGGGTGAGAAATGGGCAAAAGCAGTTTAGAAAAGGAAAAAAAAAAGGCTGAAAATTGGTTATAAAGTGACAAAATCGTTTAGAGAAGGAAAAAAATGGCTAAAACGCGTTGAAAGTGGGCAAAAATGGTTTAGAAAGTGGAAAAAATGGCTTTATGAGGGATAGAGAGGTGCAAAACTGGGTTAGAAATGGACACAATTGGTTAAAAAGGGTTAGGGAGGTGCAAAACTGGGTTAGAAATGGACACAAATGGTTAAAAAGGGTTAGAGAGGTGCAAAACGGGTAGAAATGGCCAAAGATCGGTTAAGAAGGGGTAGAGAAGCCTAAAAATGGGTTAGAGAAGGTTAAAACTGGGCCAGATTTATTAGAGATGTGCAAAACCAGGTTAGAAAAGGAAAACTATGGCTTGAAACGGGTTGCAATTGGGAAAAAATGGTTTAGAAATAGCCAAACTTGGTTTGAAGATTTTTAGAGAAGAGCAAAATTGGGTTAGAAACGACCAAAACCGGCTTAACAATGATGAGAGAAGTGCAAAACCGTGTTAGAAATGGCCAAAAATGGCTTAAAACTGGAAAAGAACTTTGTTAGACAAGGCTAGAAATAGCTAAAAATGACTTCAAATGAGTTAGAAGTGAGTAAAAATAGGTTAGCAATGGTCAAAAATAGCTCAACATGGGTGAGAAATGGGCAAAAGCAGTTTAGAAAAGGAAAAAAAAGGCTGAAAATTGGTTATAAAGTGACAAAATCGTTTAGAGAAGGAAAAAAATGGCTAAAACGCGTTGAAAGTGGGCAAAAATGGTTTAGAAAGAGGAAAAAATGGCTTTATGAGGGATAGAGAGGTGCAAAACTGGGTTAGAGATGGACACAATTGGTTTAAAAAGGGTTAGGGAGGTGCAAAACTGGGTTAGAAATGGACACAAATGGTTAAAAAGGGTTAGAGAGGTGCAAAACGGGTAGAAATGGCCAAAAATGGCTTAAAACTGGAAAAGAACTTTGTTAGACAAGGCTAGAAATAGCTAAAAATGACTTCAAATGAGTTAGAAGTGAGTAAAAATAGGTTAGCAATGGTCAAAAATAGCTCAACATGGGTGAGAAATGGGCAAAAGCAGTTTAGAAAAGGAAAAAAAAGGCTGAAAATTGGTTATAAAGTGACAAAATCGTTTAGAGAAGGAAAAAAATGGCTAAAACGCGTTGAAAGTGGGCAAAAATGGTTTAGAAAGAGGAAAAAATGGCTTTATGAGGGATAGAGAGGTGCAAAACTGGGTTAGAATGGACACAATTGGTTAAAAAGGGTTAGGGAGGTGCAAAACTGGGTTAGAAATGGACACAAATGGTTAAAAAGGGTTAGAGAGGTGCAAAACGGGTAGAAATGGCCAAAGATCGGTTAAGAAGGGGTAGAGAAGCCTAAAATGGGTTAGAGAAGGTTAAAACTGGGCCAGATTTATTAGAGATGTGCAAAACCAGGTTAGAAAAGGAAAACTATGGCTTGAAACGGGTTGCAATTGGGAAAAAATGGATTAGAAATAGCCAAACTTGGTTTGAAGATTTTTAGAGAAGAGCAAAATTGGGTTAGAAACGGCCAAAACCGGCTTAACAATGATGAGAGAGGTGCAAAACGTGTTAGAAATGGCCAAAAATGGCTTAAAACTGGAAAAGAACTTTGTTAGACAAGGCTAGAAATAGCTAAAAATGACTTCAAATGAGTTAGAAGTGAGTAAAAATAGGTTAGCAATGGTCAAAAATAGCTCAACATGGGTGAGAAATGGGCAAAAGCAGTTTAGAAAAGGAAAAAAAGGCTGAAAATTGGTTATAAAGTGACAAAATCGTTTAGAGAGGGAAAAAAATGGCTAAAACGCGTTGAAAGTGGGCAAAAATGGTTTAGAAAGAGGAAAAAATGGCTTTATGAGGGATAGAGAGGTGCAAAACTGGGTTAGAGATGGACACAATTGGTTAAAAAGGGTTAGGGAGGTGCAAAACTGGGTTAGAAATGGACACAAATGGTTAAAAAGTGTTAGAGAGGTGCAAAACGGGTAGAAATGTCTAAAGATCGGTTAAGAAGGGGTAGAGAAGCCTAAAAATGGTTAGAGAAGGTTAAAACTGGGCCTAGATTTATTAGAGATGTGCAAAACCGGTTAGAAAATGAAAACTATGGCTTGAAACGGGTTGCAATTGGGAAAAATGGTTTAGAAATAGCCAAACTTGGTTTGAAGATTTTTAGAGAAAAGCAAAATTGGGTTAGAAAACGGCCAAAACCGGCTTAACTGTGATGAGAGAAGTGCAAAACCGTGTTAGAAATGGCCAAAAATGGCTTAAAACTGGAAAAGAACTTTGTTAGACAAGGCTAGAAATAGCTAAAAATGACTTCAAATGAGTTAGAAGTGAGTAAAAATAGGTTAGCAATGGTCAAAAATAGCTCAACATGGGTGAGAAATGGGCAAAAGCAGTTTAGAAAAGGAAAAAAAAAGGCTGAAAATTGGTTATAAAGTGACAAAATCGTTTAGAGAAGGGAAAAAATGGCTAAAACGCGTTGAAAGTGGGCAAAAATGGTTTAGAAAGAGGAAAAAATGGCTTTATGAGGGATAGAGAGGTGCAAAACTGGGTTAGAGATGGACACAATTGGTTAAAAAGGGTTAGGGAGGTGCAAAACTGCGTTAGAAATGGACACTAATGGTTTAAAAGGGTTAGAGAGGTGCAAAACGGGTAGAAATGGCCAGAAATGGCTTAAAACTGGAAAAGTACTTTGTTAGACAAGGCTAGAAATAGCTAAAAATGACTTCAAATGAGTTAGAAGTGAGTAAAAATAGGTTAGCAATGGTCAAAAATAGCTCAACATGGGTGAGAAATGGGCAAAAGCAGTTTAGAAAAGGAAAAAAAAGGCTGAAAATTGGTTATAAAGTGACAAAATCGTTTAGAGAAGGAAAAAAATGGCTAAAACGCGTTGAAAGTGGGCAAAAAATGGTTTAGAAAGTGGAAAAAAAATGGCTTTATGAGGGATAGAGAGGTGCAAAACTGGGTTAGAAATGGACACAATTGGTTAAAAAGGGTTAGGAGGTGCAAAACTGGGTTAGAAATGGACACAAATGGTTAAAAAGGTTAGAGAGGTGCAAAACGGGTAGAAATGGCCAAAGATCGGTTAAGAAGGGGTAGAGAAGCCTAAAAATGGGTTAGAGAAGGTTAAAACTGGGCCCAGATTTATTAGAGATGTGCAAAACCAGGTTAGAAAAGGAAAACTATGGCTTGAAACGGGTTGCAATTGGGAAAAATGGATTAGAAATAGCCAAACTTGGTTTGAAGATTTTTAGAGAAGAGCAAAATTGGGTTAGAAACGACCAAAACCGGCTTAACAATGATGAGAGAAGTGCAAAACCGTGTTAGAAATGGCCAAAAATGGCTTAAAACTGGAAAAGAACTTTGTTAGACAAGGCTAGAAATAGCTAAAAATGACTTCAAATGAGTTAGAAGTGAGTAAAAATAGGTTAGCAATGGTCAAAAATAGGTCAACATGGGTGAGAAATGGGCAAAAGCAGTTTAGAAAAGGAAAAAAAAGGCTGAAAATTGGTTATAAAGTGACAAAATCGTTTAGAGAAGGAAAAAAATGGCTAAAACGCGTTGAAAGTGGGCAAAAATGGTTTAGAAAGAGGAAAAAATGGCTTTATGAGGGATAGAGAGGTGCAAAACTGGGTTAGAGATGGACACAATTGGTTAAAAAGGGTTAGGGAGGTGCAAAACTGCGTTAGAAATGGACACATATGGTTAAAAAGGTTAGAGAGGTGCAAAACGGGTAGAAATGTCTAAAGATCGGTTAAGAAGGGGTAGAGAAGCCTAAAAATGGTTAGAGAAGGTTAAAACTGGGCCTAGATTTATTAGAGATGTGCAAAACCGGGTTAGAAAAGGAAAACTATGGCTTGAAACGGGTTGCAATTGGGAAAAAATGGTTAGAAATAGCCAAACTTGGTTTGAAGATTTTTAGAGAAAAGCAAAATTGGGTTAGAAACGGCCAAAACCGGCTTAAATGTGATGAGAGAAGTGCAAAACCGTGTTAGAAATGGCCAAAAATGGCTTAAAACTGGAAAAGTACTTTGTTAGACAAGGCTAGAAATAGCTAAAAATGACTTCAAATGAGTTAGAAGTGAGTAAAAATAGGTTAGCAATGGTCAAAAATAGCTCAACATGGGTGAGAAATGGGCAAAAGCAGTTTAGAAAAGGAAAAAAAAGGCTGAAAATTGGTTATAAAGTGACAAAATCGTTTAGAGAAGGGAAAAAATGGCTAAAACGCGTTGAAAGTGGGCAAAAATGGTTTAGAAAGAGGAAAAAATGGCTTTATGAGGGATAGAGAGGTGCAAAACTGGGTTAGAGATGGACACAATTGGTTAAAAAGGGTTAGGGAGGTGCAAAACTGCGTTAGAAATGGACACAAATGGTTTAAAAGGGTTAGAGAGGTGCAAAACGGGTAGAAATGGCCAGAAATGGCTTAAAACTGGAAAAGTACTTTGTTAGACAAGGCTAGAAATAGCTAAAAATGACTTCAAATGAGTTAGAAGTGAGTAAAATAGGTTAGCAATGGTCAAAAATAGCTCAACATGGGTGAGAAATGGGCAAAAGCAGTTTAGAAAAGGAAAAAAAAGGCTGAAAATTGGTTATAAAGTGACAAAATCGTTTAGAGAAGGAAAAAAATGGCTAAAACGCGTTGAAAGTGGGCAAAAATGGTTTAGAAAGTGGAAAAAAATGGCTTTATGAGGGATAGAGAGGTGCAAAACTGGGTTAGAAATGGACACAATTGGTTAAAAAGGGTTAGGGAGGTGCAAAACTGGGTTAGAAATGGACACAAATGGTTAAAAAGGTTAGAGAGGTGCAAAACGGGTAGAAATGGCCAGAAATGGCTTAAAACTGGAAAAGTACTTTGTTAGACAAGGCTAGAAATAGCTAAAAATGACTTCAAATGAGTTAGAAGTGAGTAAAAATATTTAGCAATGGTCAAAAATAGCTCAACATGGGTGAGAAATGGGCAAAAGCAGTTTAGAAAAGGAAAAAAAAGGCTGAAAATTGGTTATAAAGTGACAAAATCGTTTAGAGAAGGAAAAAAAAATGGCTAAAACGCGTTGAAAGTGGGCAAAAATGGTTTAGAAAGAGGAAAAAATGGCTTTATGAGGGATAGAGAGGTGCAAAACTGGGTTAGAGATGGACACAATTGGTTAAAAAGGGTTAGGGAGGTGCAAAACTGCGTTAGAAATGGACACAAATGGTTTAAAAGGGTTAGAGAGGTGCAAAACGGGTAGAAATGGCCAGAAATGGCTTAAAACTGGAAAAGTACTTTGTTAGACAAGGCTAGAAATAGCTAAAAATGACTTCAAATGAGTTAGAAGTGAGTAAAAATAGGTTAGCAATGGTCAAAAATAGCTCAACATGGGTGAGAAATGGGCAAAAGCAGTTTAGAAAAGGAAAAAAAAGGCTGAAAATTGGTTATAAAGTGACAAAATCGTTTAGAGAAGGGAAAAAATGGCTAAAACGCGTTGAAAGTGGGCAAAAATGGTTTAGAAAGAGGAAAAAATGGCTTTATGAGGGATAGAGAGGCGCAAAACTGGGTTAGAGATGGACACAATTGGTTAAAAAGGGTTAGGGAGGTGCAAAACTGCGTTAGAAATGGACACAAATGGTTAAAAAGTGTTAGAGAGGTGCAAAACGGGTAGAAATGGCTAAAGATCGGTTAAGAAGGGGTAGAGAAGCCTAAAAATGGGTTAGAGAAGGTTAAAACTGGGCCTAGATTTATTAGAGATGTGCAAAACCGGTTAGAAAATGAAAACTATGGCTTGAAACGGGTTGCAATTGGGAAAAAATGGTTTAGAAATAGCCAAACTTGGTTTGAAGATTTTTAGAGAAAAGCAAAATTGGGTTAGAAACGGCCAAAACCGGCTTAACTGTGATGAGAGAAGTGCAAAACCGTGTTAGAAATGGCCAAAAATGGCTTAAAACTGGAAAAGTACTTTGTTAGACAAGGCTAGAAATAGCTAAAAATGACTTCAAATGAGTTAGAAGTGAGTAAAAATAGGTTAGCAATGGTCAAAAATAGCTCAACATGGGTGAGAAATGGGCAAAAGCAGTTTAGAAAAGGAAAAAAAAGGCTGAAAATTGGTTATAAAGTGACAAAATCGTTTAGAGAAGGGAAAAAATGGCTAAAACGCGTTGAAAGTGGGCAAAAATGGTTTAGAAAGAGGAAAAAATGGCTTTATGAGGGATAGAGAGGTGCAAAACTGGGTTAGAGATGGACACAATTGGTTAAAAAGGGTTAGGGAGGTGCAAAACTGCGTTAGAAATGGACACAAATGGTTTAAAAGGGTTAGAGAGGTGCAAAACGGGTAGAAATGGCCAGAAATGGCTTAAAACTGGAAAAGTACTTTGTTAGACAAGGCTAGAAATAGCTAAAAATGACTTCAAATGAGTTAGAAGTGAGTAAAAATAGGTTAGCAATGGTCAAAAATAGCTCAACATGGGTGAGAAATGGGCAAAAGCAGTTTAGAAAAGGAAAAAAAAGGCTGAAAATTGGTTATAAAGTGACAAAATCTTTTAGAGAAGGAAAAAAATGGCTAAAACGCGTTGAAAGTGGGCAAAAATGGTTTAGAAAGTGGAAAAAATGGCTTTATGAGGGATAGAGAGGTGCAAAACTGGGTTAGAAATGGACACAATTGGTTAAAAAGGGTTAGGGAGGTGCAAAACTGGGTTAGAAATGGACACAAATGGTTAAAAAGGGTTAGAGAGGTGCAAAACGGGTAGAAATGGCCAGAAATGGCTTAAAACTGGAAAAGTACTTTGTTAGACAAGGCTAGAAATAGCTAAAAATGACTTCAAATGAGTTAGAAGTGAGTAAAAATAGGTTAGCAATGGTCAAAAATAGCTCAACATGGGTGAGAAATGGGCAAAAGCAGTTTAGAAAAGGAAAAAAAAGGCTGAAAATTGGTTATAAAGTGACAAAATCGTTTAGAGAAGGAAAAAAATGGCTAAAACGCGTTGAAAGTGGGCAAAAATGGTTTAGAAAGAGGAAAAAATGGCTTTATGAGGGATAGAGAGGTGCAAAACTGGGTTAGAAATGGACACAATTGGTTAAAAAGGGTTAGGGAGGTGCAAAACTGGGTTAGAAATGGACACAAATGGTTAAAAAGGTTTAGAGAGGTGCAAAACGGGTAGAAATGGCCAGAAATGGCTTAAAACTGGAAAAGTACTTTGTTAGACAAGGCTAGAAATAGCTAAAAATGACTTCAAATGAGTTAGAAGTGAGTAAAAATAGGTTAGCAATGGTCAAAAATAGCTCAACATGGGTGAGAAATGGGCAAAAGCAGTTTAGAAAAGGAAAAAAAAGTCTGAAAATTGGTTATAAAGTGACAAAATCGTTTAGAGAAGGAAAAAAATGGCTAAAACGCGTTGAAAGTGGGCAAAAATGGTTTAGAAAGTGAAAAAAATGGCTTTATGAGGGATAGAGAGGTGCAAAACTGGGTTAGAGATGGACACAATGGTTAAAAAGGGTTAGGGAGGTGCAAAACTGCGTTAGAAATGGACACAAATGGTTAAAAAGGGTTAGAGAGGTGCAAAAACGGGTAGAAATGGCCAGAAATGGCTTAAAACTGGAAAAGTACTTTGTTAGACAAGGCTAGAAATAGCTAAAAATGACTTCAAATGAGTTAGAAGTGAGTAAAAATAGGTTAGCAATGGTCAAAAATAGCTCAACATGGGTGAGAAATGGGCAAAAGCAGTTTAGAAAAGGAAAAAAAAGGCTGAAAATTGGTTATAAAGTGACAAAATCGTTTAGAGAAGGGAAAAAAATGGCTAAAACGCGTTGAAAGTGGGCAAAAATGGTTTAGAAAGAGGAAAAAATGGCTTTATGAGGGATAGAGAGGTGCAAAACTGGGTTAGAGATGGACACAATTGGTTAAAAAGGGTTAGGGAGGTGCAAAACTGCGTTAGAAATGGACACAAATGGTTAAAAAGGGTTAGAGAGGTGCAAAACGGGTAGAAATGGCCAGAAATGGCTTAAAACTGGAAAAGTACTTTGTTAGACAAGGCTAGAAATAGCTAAAAATGACTTCAAATGAGTTAGAAGTGAGTAAAAATAGGTTAGCAATGGTCAAAAATAGCTCAACATGGGTGAGAAATGGGCAAAAGCAGTTTAGAAAAGGAAAAAAAAGGCTGAAAATTGGTTATAAAGTGACAAAATCGTTTAGAGAAGGGAAAAAATGGCTAAAACGCGTTGAAAGTGGGCAAAAATGGTTTAGAAAGAGGAAAAAATGGCTTTATGAGGGATAGAGAGGTGCAAAACTGGGTTAGAGATGGACACAATTGGTTAAAAAGGGTTAGGGAGGTGCAAAACTGCGTTAGAAATGGACACAAATGGTTTAAAAGGGTTAGAGAGGTGCAAAACGGGTAGAAATGGCCAGAAATGGCTTAAAACTGGAAAAGTACTTTGTTAGACAAGGCTAGAAATAGCTAAAAATGACTTCAAATGAGTTAGAAGTGAGTAAAAATAGGTTAGCAATGGTCAAAAATAGCTCAACATGGGTGAGAAATGGGCAAAAGCAGTTTAGAAAAGGAAAAAAAAAAGGCTGAAAATTGGTTATAAAGTGACAAAATCGTTTAGAGAAGGAAAAAAATGGCTAAAACGCGTTGAAAGTGGGCAAAAATGGTTTAGAAAGAGGAAAAAATGGCTTTATGAGGGATAGAGAGGTGCAAAACTGGGTTAGAGATGGACACAATTGGTTAAAAAGGGTTAGGGAGGTGCAAAACTGGGTTAGAAATGGACACAAATGGTTTAAAAGGGTTAGAGAGGTGCAAAACGGGTAGAAATGGCCAGAAATGGCTTAAAACTGGAAAAGAACTTTGTTAGACAAGGCTAGAAATAGCTAAAAATGACTTCAAATGAGTTAGAAGTGAGTAAAAATAGGTTAGCAATGGTCAAAAATAGCTCAACATGGGTGAGAAACGGGCAAAAGCAGTTTAGAAAAGGAAAAAAAAAGGCTGAAAATTGGTTATAAAGTGACAAAATCGTTTAGAGAAGGAAAAAAATGGCTAAAACGCGTTGAAAGTGGGCAAAAATGGTTTAGAAAGTGGAAAAAATGGCTTTATGAGGGATAGAGAGGTGCAAAACTGGGTTAGAAATGGACACAATTGGTTAAAAAGGGTTAGGGAGGTGCAAAACTGGGTTAGAAATGGACACAAATGGTTAAAAAGGGTTAGAGAGGTGCAAAACGGGTAGAAATGGCCAAAGATCGGTTAAGAAGGGGTAGAGAAGCCTAAAAAATGGGTTAGAGAAGGTTAAAACTGGGCCAGATTTATTAGAGATGTGCAAAACCAGGTTAGAAAATGAAAACTATGGCTTGAAACGGGTTGCAATTGGGAAAAAATGGTTTAGAAATAGCCAAACTTGGTTTGAAGATTTTTAGAGAAAAGCAAAATTGGGTTAGAAACGGCCAAAACCGGCTTAACTGTGATGAGAGAAGTGCAAAACCGTGTTAGAAATGGCCAAAAATGGCTTAAAACTGGAAAAGAACTTTGTTAGACAAGGCTAGAAATAGCTAAAAATGACTTCAAATGAGTTAGAAGTGAGTAAAAATAGGTTAGCAATGGTCAAAAATAGCTCAAAATGGGTGAGAAATGGGCAAAAGCAGTTTAGAAAAGGAAAAAAAAGGCTGAAAATTGGTTATAAAGTGACAAAATCGTTTAGAGAAGGGAAAAAATGGCTAAAACGCGTTGAAAGTGGGCAAAAATGGTTTAGAAAGAGGAAAAAAATGGCTTTATGAGGGATAGAGAGGTGCAAAACTGGGTTAGAGATGGACACAATTGGTTAAAAAGGGTTAGGGAGGTGCAAAACTGCGTTAGAAATGGACACAAATGGTTTAAAAGGGTTAGAGAGGTGCAAAACGGGTAGAAATGGCCAGAAATGGCTTAAAACTGGAAAAGTACTTTGTTAGACAAGGCTAGAAATAGCTAAAAATGACTTCAAATGAGTTAGAAGTGAGTAAAAATAGGTTAGCAATGGTCAAAAATAGCTCAACATGGGTGAGAAATGGGCAAAAGCAGTTTAGAAAAGGAAAAAAAAGGCTGAAAATTGGTTATAAAGTGACAAAATCGTTTAGAGAAGGAAAAAAATGGCTAAAACGCGTTGAAAGTGGGCAAAAATGGTTTAGAAAGTGGAAAAAATGGCTTTATGAGGGATAGAGAGGTGCAAAACTGGGTTAGAAATGGACACAATTGGTTAAAAAGGGTTAGGGAGGTGCAAAACTGGGTTAGAAATGGACACAAATGGTTAAAAAGGGTTAGAGAGGTGCAAAACGGGTAGAAATGGCCAGAAATGGCTTAAAACTGGAAAAGTACTTTGTTAGACAAGGCTAGAAATAGCTAAAAATGACTTCAAATGAGTTAGAAGTGAGTAAAAATAGGTTAGCAATGGTCAAAAATAGCTCAACATGGGTGAGAAATGGGCAAAAGCAGTTTAGAAAAGGAAAAAAAAGGCTGAAAATTGGTTATAAACTGACAAAATCGTTTAGAGAAGGAAAAAAATGGCTAAAACGCGTTGAAAGTGGGCAAAAATGGTTTAGAAAGTGGAAAAAATGGCTTTATGAGGGAAGAGGGATAGAGAGGTGCAAAACTGGGTTAGAGATGGACACAATTGGTTAAAAAGGGTTAGGGAGGTGCAAAACTGCGTTAGAAATGGACACAAATGGTTTAAAAGGGTTAGAGAGGTGCAAAACGGGTAGAAATGGCCAGAAATGGCTTAAAACTGGAAAAGTACTTTGTTAGACAAGGCTAGAAATAGCTAAAAATGACTTCAAATGAGTTAGAAGTGAGTAAAAATAGGTTAGCAATGGTCAAAAATAGCTCAACATGGGTGAGAAATGGGCAAAAGCAGTTTAGAGGAAAAAAAAAAAAAAGGCTGAAAATTGGTTATAAAGTGACAAAATCGTTTAGAGAAGGAAAAAAATGGCTAAAACGCGTTGAAAGTGGGCAAAAATGGTTTAGAAAGAGGAAAAAATGGCTTTATGAGGGATAGAGAGGTGCAAAACTGGGTTAGAGATGGACACAATTGGTTAAAAAGGGTTAGGGAGGTGCAAAACTGCGTTAGAAATGGACACAAATGGTTTAAAAGGGTTAGAGAGGTGCAAAACGGGTAGAAATGGCCAGAAATGGCTTAAAACTGGAAAAGTACTTTGTTAGACAAGGCTAGAAATAGCTAAAAATGACTTCAAATGAGTTAGAAGTGAGTAAAAATAGGTTAGCAATGGTCAAAAATAGCTCAACATGGGTGAGAAATGGGCAAAAGCAGTTTAGAAAAGGAAAAAAAAGGCTGAAAATTGGTTATAAAGTGACAAAATCGTTTAGAGAAGGAAAAAAATGGCTAAAACGCGTTGAAAGTGGGCAAAAATGGTTTAGAAAGAGGAAAAAATGGCTTTATGAGGGATAGAGAGGTGCAAAACTGGGTTAGAAATGGACACAATTGGTTAAAAAGGGTTAGGGAGGTGCAAAACGGGTAGAAATGGACACAAATGGTTAAAAAGGGTTAGAGAGGTGCAAAACGGGTAGAAATGGCCAAAAATGGCTTAAAACTGGAAAAGTACTTTGTTAGACAAGGCTAGAAATAGCTAAAAATGACTTCAAATGAGTTAGAAGTGAGTAAAAATAGGTTAGCAATGGTCAAAAATAGCTCAACATGGGTGAGAAATGGGCAAAAGCAGTTTAGAAAAGGAAAAAAAAGGCTGAAAATTGGTTATAAAGTGACAAAATCGTTTAGAGAAGGAAAAAATGGCTAAAACGCGTTGAAAGTGGGCAAAAATGGTTTAGAAAGTGGAAAAAATGGCTTTATGAGGGATAGAGAGGTGCAAAACTGGGTTAGAGATGGACACAATTGGTTAAAAAGGGTTAGGGAGGTGCAAAACTGCGTTAGAAATGGACACATATGGTTAAAAAGTGTTAGAGAGGTGCAAAACGGGTAGAAATGTCTAAAGATCGGTTAAGAAGGGGTAGAGAAGCCTAAAAATGGGTTAGAGAAGGTTAAAACTGGGCCTAGATTTATTAGAGATGTGCAAAACCGGTTAGAAAATGAAAACTATGGCTTGAAACGGGTTGCAATTGGGAAAAAATGGTTTAGAAATAGCCAAACTTGGTTTGAAGATTTTTAGAGAAAAGCAAAATTGGGTTAGAAACGGCCAAAACCGGCTTAACTGTGATGAGAGAAGTGCAAAACCGTGTTAGAAATGGCCAAAAATGGCTTAAAACTGGAAAAGTACTTTGTTAGACAAGGCTAGAAATAGCTAAAAATGACTTCAAATGAGTTAGAAGTGAGTAAAAATAGGTTAGCAATGGTCAAAAATAGCTCAACATGGGTGAGAAATGGGCAAAAGCAGTTTAGAAAAGGAAAAAAAAGGCTGAAAATTGGTTATAAAGTGACAAAATCGTTTAGAGAAGGGAAAAAATGGCTAAAACGCGTTGAAAGTGGGCAAAAATGGTTTAGAAAGAGGAAAAAATGGCTTTATGAGGGATAGAGAGGTGCAAAACTGGGTTAGAGATGGACACAATTGGTTAAAAAGGGTTAGGGAGGTGCAAAACTGCGTTAGAAATGGACACAAATGGTTTAAAAGGGTTAGAGAGGTGCAAAACGGGTAGAAATGGCCAGAAATGGCTTAAAACTGGAAAAGTACTTTGTTAGACAAGGCTAGAAATAGCTAAAAATGACTTCAAATGAGTTAGAAGTGAGTAAAAATAGGTTAGCAATGGTCAAAAATAGCTCAACATGGGTGAGAAATGGGCAAAAGCAGTTTAGAAAAGGAAAAAAAAGGCTGAAAATTGGTTATAAAGTGACAAAATCGTTTAGAGAAGGAAAAAAATGGCTAAAACGCGTTGAAAGTGGGCAAAAATGGTTTAGAAAGTGGAAAAAATGGCTTTATGAGGGATAGAGAGGTGCAAAACTGGGTTAGAAATGGACACAAATGGTTAAAAAGGGTTAGAGAGGTGCAAAACGGGTAGAAATGGCCAAAGATCGGTTAAGAAGGGGTAGAGAAGCCTAAAAATGGGTTAGAGAAGGTTAAAACTGGGCCCAGATTTATTAGAGATGTGCAAAACCAGGTTAGAAAAGGAAAACTATGGCTTGAAACGGGTTGCAATTGGGAAAAAATGGTTTAGAAATAGCCAAACTTGGTTTGAAGATTTTTAGAGAAAAGCAAAATTGGGTTAGAAACGGCCAAAACCGGCTTAACTGTGATGAGAGAAGTGCAAAACCGTGTTAGAAATGGCCAAAAATGGCTTAAAACTGGAAAAGAACTTTGTTAGACAAGGCTAGAAATAGCTAAAAATGACTTCAAATGAGTTAGAAGTGAGTAAAAATAGGTTAGCAATGGTCAAAAATAGCTCAAAATGGGTGAGAAATGGGCAAAAGCAGTTTAGAAAAGGAAAAAAAAAGGCTGAAAATTGGTTATAAAGTGACAAAATCGTTTAGAGAAGGGAAAAAAATGGCTAAAACGCGTTGAAAGTGGGCAAAAATGGTTTAGAAAGAGGAAAAAATGGCTTTATGAGGGATAGAGAGGTGCAAAACTGGGTTAGAGATGGACACAATTGGTTAAAAAGGGTTAGGGAGGTGCA
The DNA here is from genome assembly GCF_012275295.1 of Melopsittacus undulatus. Lineage (NCBI taxonomy): Eukaryota > Metazoa > Chordata > Aves > Psittaciformes > Psittaculidae > Melopsittacus > Melopsittacus undulatus. The sequence goes on from NW_022994186.1 coordinate 23,405, forward strand.
AAACTGCGTTAGAAATGGACACAAATGGTTTAAAAGGGTTAGAGAGGTGCAAAACGGGTAGAAATGGCCAGAAATGGCTTAAAACTGGAAAAGTACTTTGTTAGACAAGGCTAGAAATAGCTAAAAATGACTTCAAATGAGTTAGAAGTGAGTAAAAATAGGTTAGCAATGGTCAAAAATAGCTCAACATGGGTGAGAAATGGGCAAAAGCAGTTTAGAAAAGGAAAAAAAAGGCTGAAAATTGGTTATAAAGTGACAAAATCGTTTAGAGAAGGAAAAAAATGGCTAAAACGCGTTGAAAGTGGGCAAAAATGGTTTAGAAAGAGGAAAAAATGGCTTTATGAGGGATAGAGAGGTGCAAAACTGGGTTAGAGATGGACACAATTGGTTAAAAAGGGTTAGGGAGGTGCAAAACTGCGTTAGAAATGGACACAAATGGTTAAAAAGGGTTAGAGAGGTGCAAAACGGGTAGAAATGGCCAGAAATGGCTTAAAACTGGAAAAGTACTTTGTTAGACAAGGCTAGAAATAGCTAAAAATGACTTCAAATGAGTTAGAAGTGAGTAAAAATAGGTTAGCAATGGTCAAAAATAGCTCAACATGGGTGAGAAATGGGCAAAAGCAGTTTAGAAAAGGAAAAAAAAGGCTGAAAATTGGTTATAAAGTGACAAAATCGTTTAGAGAAGGAAAAAAATGGCTAAAACGCGTTGAAAGTGGGCAAAAATGGTTTAGAAAGAGGAAAAAATGGCTTTATGAGGGATAGAGAGGTGCAAAACTGGGTTAGAGATGGACACAATTGGTTAAAAAGGGTTAGGGAGGTGCAAAACTGCGTTAGAAATGGACACAAATGGTTTAAAAGGGTTAGAGAGGTGCAAAACGGGTAGAAATGGCCAGAAATGGCTTAAAACTGGAAAAGTACTTTGTTAGACAAGGCTAGAAATAGCTAAAAATGACTTCAAATGAGTTAGAAGTGAGTAAAAATAGGTTAGCAATGGTCAAAAATAGCTCAACATGGGTGAGAAATGGGCAAAAGCAGTTTAGAAAAGGAAAAAAAAGGCTGAAAATTGGTTATAAAGTGACAAAATCGTTTAGAGAAGGAAAAAAATGGCTAAAACGCGTTGAAAGTGGGCAAAAATGGTTTAGAAAGTGGAAAAAATGGCTTTATGAGGGATAGAGAGGTGCAAAACTGGGTTAGAAATGGACACAATTGGTTAAAAAGGGTTAGGGAGGTGCAAAACTGGGTTAGAAATGGACACAAATGGTTAAAAAGGGTTAGAGAGGTGCAAAACGGGTAGAAATGGCTAAAGATCGGTTAAGAAGGGGTAGAGAAGCCTAAAAATGGGTTAGAGAAGGTTAAAACTGGGCCCAGATTTATTAGAGATGTGCAAAACCAGGTTAGAAAAGGAAAACTATGGCTTGAAACGGGTTGCAATTGGGAAAAAATGGTTTAGAAATAGCCAAACTTGGTTTGAAGATTTTTAGAGAAAAGCAAAATTGGGTTAGAAACGGCCAAAACCGGCTTAACTGTGATGAGAGAAGTGCAAAACCGTGTTAGAAATGGCCAAAAATGGCTTAAAACTGGAAAAGAACTTTGTTAGACAAGGCTAGAAATAGCTAAAAATGACTTCAAATGAGTTAGAAGTGAGTAAAAATAGGTTAGCAATGGTCAAAAATAGCTCAACATGGGTGAGAAATGGGCAAAAGCAGTTTAGAAAAGGAAAAAAAAGGCTGAAAATTGGTTATAAAGTGACAAAATCGTTTAGAGAAGGGAAAAAAATGGCTAAAACGCGTTGAAAGTGGGCAAAAATGGTTTAGAAAGAGGAAAAAATGGCTTTATGAGGGATAGAGAGGTGCAAAACTGGGTTAGAGATGGACACAATTGGTTAAAAAGGGTTAGGGAGGTGCAAAACTGCGTTAGAAATGGACACAAATGGTTTAAAAGGGTTAGAGAGGTGCAAAACGGGTAGAAATGGCCAGAAATGGCTTAAAACTGGAAAAGTACTTTGTTAGACAAGGCTAGAAATAGCTAAAAATGACTTCAAATGAGTTAGAAGTGAGTAAAAATAGGTTAGCAATGGTCAAAAATAGCTCAACATGGGTGAGAAATGGGCAAAAGCAGTTTAGAAAAGGAAAAAAAAGGCTGAAAATTGGTTATAAAGTGACAAAATCGTTTAGAGAAGGAAAAAAATGGCTAAAACGCGTTGAAAGTGGGCAAAAATGGTTTAGAAAGTGGAAAAAAATGGCTTTATGAGGGATAGAGAGGTGCAAAACTGGGTTAGAAATGGACACAATTGGTTAAAAAGGGTTAGGGAGGTGCAAAACTGGGTTAGAAATGGACACAAATGGTTAAAAAGGGTTAGAGAGGTGCAAAACGGGTAGAAATGGCCAGAAATGGCTTAAAACTGGAAAAGTACTTTGTTAGACAAGGCTAGAAATAGCTAAAAATGACTTCAAATGAGTTAGAAGTGAGTAAAAATAGGTTAGCAATGGTCAAAAATAGCTCAACATGGGTGAGAAATGGGCAAAAGCAGTTTAGAAAAGGAAAAAAAAAGGCTGAAAATTGGTTATAAAGTGACAAAATCGTTTAGAGAAGGAAAAAATGGCTAAAACGCGTTGAAAGTGGGCAAAAATGGTTTAGAAAGAGGAAAAAATGGCTTTATGAGGGATAGAGAGGTGCAAAACTGGGTTAGAGATGGACACAATTGGTTAAAAAGGGTTAGGGAGGTGCAAAACTGCGTTAGAAATGGACACAAATGGTTTAAAAGGGTTAGAGAGGTGCAAAACGGGTAGAAATGGCCAGAAATGGCTTAAAACTGGAAAAGTACTTTGTTAGACAAGGCTAGAAATAGCTAAAAATGACTTCAAATGAGTTAGAAGTGAGTAAAAATATTTTAGCAATGGTCAAAAATAGCTCAACATGGGTGAGAAATGGGCAAAAGCAGTTTAGAAAAGGAAAAAAAAGGCTGAAAATTGGTTATAAAGTGACAAAATCGTTTAGAGAAGGAAAAAAATGGCTAAAACGCGTTGAAAGTGGGCAAAAATGGTTTAGAAAGTGGAAAAAATGGCTTTATGAGGGATAGAGAGGTGCAAAACTGGGTTAGAGATGGACACAATTGGTTAAAAAGGGTTAGGGAGGTGCAAAACTGGTTAGAAATGGACACAAATGGTTAAAAAGTGTTAGAGAGGTGCAAAACGGGTAGAAATGTCTAAAGATCGGTTAAGAAGGGGTAGAGAAGCCTAAAAATGGGTTAGAGAAGGTTAAAACTGGGCCTAGATTTATTAGAGATGTGCAAAACCGGGTTAGAAAATGAAAACTATGGCTTGAAACGGGTTGCAATTGGGAAAAAATGGTTTAGAAATAGCCAAACTTGGTTTGAAGATTTTTAGAGAAAAGCAAAATTGGGTTAGAAACGGCCAAAACCGGCTTAACTGTGATGAGAGAAGTGCAAAACCGTGTTAGAAATGGCCAAAAATGGCTTAAAACTGGAAAAGTACTTTGTTAGACAAGGCTAGAAATAGCTAAAAATGACTTCAAATGAGTTAGAAGTGAGTAAAAATAGGTTAGCAATGGTCAAAAATAGCTCAACATGGGTGAGAAATGGGCAAAAGCAGTTTAGAAAAGGAAAAAAAAGGCTGAAAATTGGTTATAAAGTGACAAAATCGTTTAGAGAAGGGAAAAAATGGCTAAAACGCGTTGAAAGTGGGCAAAAATGGTTTAGAAAGAGGAAAAAATGGCTTTATGAGGGATAGAGAGGTGCAAAACTGGGTTAGAGATGGACACAATTGGTTAAAAAGGGTTAGGGAGGTGCAAAACTGCGTTAGAAATGGACACAAATGGTTTAAAAGGGTTAGAGAGGTGCAAAACGGGTAGAAATGGCCAGAAATGGCTTAAAACTGGAAAAGTACTTTGTTAGACAAGGCTAGAAATAGCTAAAAATGACTTCAAATGAGTTAGAAGTGAGTAAAAATAGGTTAGCAATGGTCAAAAATAGCTCAAAATGGGTGAGAAATGGGCAAAAGCAGTTTAGAAAAGGAAAAAAAAGGCTGAAAATTGGTTATAAAGTGACAAAATCGTTTAGAGAAGGAAAAAAATGGCTAAAACGCGTTGAAAGTGGGCAAAAATGGTTTAGAAAGTGGAAAAAATGGCTTTATGAGGGATAGAGAGGTGCAAAACTGGGTTAGAGATGGACACAATTGGTTAAAAAGGGTTAGGGAGGTGCAAAACTGGGTTAGAAATGGACACAAATGGTTAAAAAGGGTTAGAGAGGTGCAAAACGGGTAGAAATGGCCAAAGATCGGTTAAGAAGGGGTAGAGAAGCCTAAAAATGGGTTAGAGAAGGTTAAAACTGGGCCCAGATTTATTAGAGATGTGCAAAACCAGGTTAGAAAAGGAAAACTATGGCTTGAAACGGGTTGCAATTGGGAAAAAATGGTTTAGAAATAGCCAAACTTGGTTTGAAGATTTTTAGAGAAAAGCAAAATTGGGTTAGAAACGGCCAAAACCGGCTTAACTGTGATGAGAGAAGTGCAAAACCGTGTTAGAAATGGCCAAAAATGGCTTAAAACTGGAAAAGTACTTTGTTAGACAAGGCTAGAAATAGCTAAAAATGACTTCAAATGAGTTAGAAGTGAGTAAAAATAGGTTAGCAATGGTCAAAAATAGCTCAACATGGGTGAGAAATGGGCAAAAGCAGTTTAGAAAAGGAAAAAAAAGGCTGAAAATTGGTTATAAAGTGACAAAATCGTTTAGAGAAGGGAAAAAATGGCTAAAACGCGTTGAAAGTGGGCAAAAATGGTTTAGAAAGAGGAAAAAATGGCTTTATGAGGGATAGAGAGGTGCAAAACTGGGTTAGAGATGGACACAATTGGTTAAAAAGGGTTAGGGAGGTGCAAAACTGCGTTAGAAATGGACACAAATGGTTTAAAAGGGTTAGAGAGGTGCAAAACGGGTAGAAATGGCTAGAAATGGCTTAAAACTGGAAAAGTACTTTGTTAGACAAGGCTAGAAATAGCTAAAAATGACTTCAAATGAGTTAGAAGTGAGTAAAAATAGGTTAGCAATGGTCAAAAATAGCTCAACATGGGTGAGAAATGGGCAAAAGCAGTTTAGAAAAGGAAAAAAAAGGCTGAAAATTGGTTATAAAGTGACAAAATCGTTTAGAGAAGGAAAAAAATGGCTAAAACGCGTTGAAAGTGGGCAAAAATGGTTTAGAAAGAGGAAAAAATGGCTTTATGAGGGATAGAGAGGTGCAAAACTGGGTTAGAGATGGACACAATTGGTTAAAAAGGGTTAGGGAGGTGCAAAACTGGGTTAGAAATGGACACAAATGGTTAAAAAGGGTTAGAGAGGTGCAAAACGGGTAGAAATGGCCAAAGATCGGTTAAGAAGGGGTAGAGAAGCCTAAAAATGGGTTAGAGAAGGTTAAAACTGGGCCCAGATTTATTAGAGATGTGCAAAACCAGGTTAGAAAATGAAAACTATGGCTTGAAACGGGTTGCAATTGGGAAAAAATGGTTTAGAAATAGCCAAACTTGGTTTGAAGATTTTTAGAGAAAAGCAAAATTGGGTTAGAAACGGCCAAAACCGGCTTAACTGTGATGAGAGAAGTGCAAAACCGTGTTAGAAATGGCCAAAAATGGCTTAAAACTGGAAAAGAACTTTGTTAGACAAGGCTAGAAATAGCTAAAAATGACTTCAAATGAGTTAGAAGTGAGTAAAAATAGGTTAGCAATGGTCAAAAATAGCTCAACATGGGTGAGAAATGGGCAAAAGCAGTTTAGAAAAGGAAAAAAAGGCTGAAAATTGGTTATAAAGTGACAAAATCGTTTAGAGAAGGGAAAAAATGGCTAAAACGCGTTGAAAGTGGGCAAAAATGGTTTAGAAAGAGGAAAAAATGGCTTTATGAGGGATAGAGAGGTGCAAAACTGGGTTAGAGATGGACACAATTGGTTAAAAAGGGTTAGGGAGGTGCAAAACTGGGTTAGAAATGGACACAAATGGTTTAAAAGGGTTAGAGAGGTGCAAAACGGGTAGAAATGGCCAGAAATGGCTTAAAACTGGAAAAGTACTTTGTTAGACAAGGCTAGAAATAGCTAAAAATGACTTCAAATGAGTTAGAAGTGAGTAAAAATAGGTTAGCAATGGTCAAAAATAGCTCAACATGGGTGAGAAATGGGCAAAAGCAGTTTAGAAAAGGAAAAAAAAAGGCTGAAAATTGGTTATAAAGTGACAAAATCGTTTAGAGAAGGAAAAAAATGGCTAAAACGCGTTGAAAGTGGGCAAAAATGGTTTAGAAAGTGGAAAAAATGGCTTTATGAGGGATAGAGAGGTGCAAAACTGGGTTAGAAATGGACACAATTGGTTAAAAAGGGTTAGGGAGGTGCAAAACTGGGTTAGAAATGGACACAAATGGTTAAAAAGGGTTAGAGAGGTGCAAAACGGGTAGAAATGGCCAGAAATGGCTTAAAACTGGAAAAGTACTTTGTTAGACAAGGCTAGAAATAGCTAAAAATGACTTCAAATGAGTTAGAAGTGAGTAAAAATAGGTTAGCAATGGTCAAAAATAGCTCAACATGGGTGAGAAATGGGCAAAAGCAGTTTAGAAAAGGAAAAAAAAGGCTGAAAATTGGTTATAAAGTGACAAAATCGTTTAGAGAAGGAAAAAATGGCTAAAACGCGTTGAAAGTGGGCAAAAATGGTTTAGAAAGAGGAAAAAATGGCTTTATGAGGGATAGAGAGGTGCAAAACTGGGTTAGAGATGGACACAATTGGTTAAAAAGGGTTAGGGAGGTGCAAAACTGCGTTAGAAATGGACACAAATGGTTTAAAAGGGTTAGAGAGGTGCAAAACGGGTAGAAATGGCCAGAAATGGCTTAAAACTGGAAAAGTACTTTGTTAGACAAGGCTAGAAATAGCTAAAAATGACTTCAAATGAGTTAGAAGTGAGTAAAAATAGGTTAGCAATGGTCAAAAATAGCTCAACATGGGTGAGAAATGGGCAAAAGCAGTTTAGAAAAGGAAAAAAAAGGCTGAAAATTGGTTATAAAGTGACAAAATCGTTTAGAGAAGGAAAAAAATGGCTAAAACGCGTTGAAAGTGGGCAAAAATGGTTTAGAAAGTGGAAAAAATGGCTTTATGAGGGATAGAGAGGTGCAAAACTGGGTTAGAGATGGACACAATTGGTTAAAAAGGGTTAGAGAGGTGCAAAACGGGTAGAAATGTCTAAAGATCGGTTAAGAAGGGGTAGAGAAGCCTAAAAATGGGTTAGAGAAGGTTAAAACTGGGCCCAGATTTATTAGAGATGTGCAAAACCGGGTTAGAAAAGGAAAACTATGGCTTGAAACGGGTTGCAATTGGGAAAAAATGGTTTAGAAATAGCCAAACTTGGTTTGAAGATTTTTAGAGAAAAGCAAAATTGGGTTAGAAACGGCCAAAACCGGCTTAACTGTGATGAGAGAAGTGCAAAACCGTGTTAGAAATGGCCAAAAATGGCTTAAAACTGGAAAAGAACTTTGTTAGACAAGGCTAGAAATAGCTAAAAATGACTTCAAATGAGTTAGAAGTGAGTAAAAATAGGTTAGCAATGGTCAAAAATAGCTCAACATGGGTGAGAAATGGGCAAAAGCAGTTTAGAAAAGGAAAAAAAAGGCTGAAAATTGGTTATAAAGTGACAAAATCGTTTAGAGAAGGAAAAAATGGCTAAAACGCGTTGAAAGTGGGCAAAAATGGTTTAGAAAGAGGAAAAAATGGCTTTATGAGGGATAGAGAGGTGCAAAACTGGGTTAGAGATGGACACAATTGGTTAAAAAGGGTTAGGGAGGTGCAAAACTGCGTTAGAAATGGACACAAATGGTTTAAAAGGGTTAGAGAGGTGCAAAACGGGTAGAAATGGCCAGAAATGGCTTAAAACTGGAAAAGTACTTTGTTAGACAAGGCTAGAAATAGCTAAAAATGACTTCAAATGAGTTAGAAGTGAGTAAAAATAGGTTAGCAATGGTCAAAAATAGCTCAACATGGGTGAGAAATGGGCAAAAGCAGTTTAGAAAAGGAAAAAAAAGGCTGAAAATTGGTTATAAAGTGACAAAATCGTTTAGAGAAGGAAAAAAAATGGCTAAAACGCGTTGAAAGTGGGCAAAAATGGTTTAGAAAGAGGAAAAAATGGCTTTATGAGGGATAGAGAGGTGCAAAACTGGGTTAGAGATGGACACAATTGGTTAAAAAGGGTTAGGGAGGTGCAAAACTGGGTTAGAAATGGACACAAATGGTTTAAAAGGGTTAGAGAGGTGCAAAACGGGTAGAAATGGCCAGAAATGGCTTAAAACTGGAAAAGTACTTTGTTAGACAAGGCTAGAAATAGCTAAAAATGACTTCAAATGAGTTAGAAGTGAGTAAAAATAGGTTAGCAATGGTCAAAAATAGCTCAACATGGGTGAGAAATGGGCAAAAGCAGTTTAGAAAAGGAAAAAAAAAGGCTGAAAATTGGTTATAAAGTGACAAAATCGTTTAGAGAAGGAAAAAAATGGCTAAAACGCGTTGAAAGTGGGCAAAAATGGTTTAGAAAGAGGAAAAAATGGCTTTATGAGGGATAGAGAGGTGCAAAACTGGGTTAGAGATGGACACAATTGGTTAAAAAGGGTTAGGGAGGTGCAAAACTGCGTTAGAAATGGACACAAATGGTTTAAAAGGGTTAGAGAGGTGCAAAACGGGTAGAAATGGCCAGAAATGGCTTAAAACTGGAAAAGTACTTTGTTAGACAAGGCTAGAAATAGCTAAAAATGACTTCAAATGAGTTAGAAGTGAGTAAAAATAGGTTAGCAATGGTCAAAAATAGCTCAACATGGGTGAGAAATGGGCAAAAGCAGTTTAGAAAAGGAAAAAAAAGGCTGAAAATTGGTTATAAAGTGACAAAATCGTTTAGAGAAGGAAAAAAATGGCTAAAACGCGTTGAAAGTGGGCAAAAATGGTTTAGAAAGAGGAAAAAATGGCTTTATGAGGGATAGAGAGGTGCAAAACTGGGTTAGAAATGGACACAATTGGTTAAAAAGGGTTAGGGAGGTGCAAAACTGGGTTAGAAATGGACACAAATGGTTAAAAAGGGTTAGAGAGGTGCAAAACGGGTAGAAATGTCTAAAGATCGGTTAAGAAGGGGTAGAGAAGCCTAAAAATGGGTTAGAGAAGGTTAAAACTGGGCCCAGATTTATTAGAGATGTGCAAAACCAGGTTAGAAAAGGAAAACTATGGCTTGAAACGGGTTGCAATTGGGAAAAAATGGTTTAGAAATAGCCAAACTTGGTTTGAAGATTTTTAGAGAAAAGCAAAATTGGGTTAGAAACGGCCAAAACCGGCTTAACTGTGATGAGAGAAGTGCAAAACCGTGTTAGAAATGGCCAAAAATGGCTTAAAACTGGAAAAGAACTTTGTTAGACAAGGCTAGAAATAGCTAAAAATGACTTCAAATGAGTTAGAAGTGATTAAAAATAGGTTAGCAATGGTCAAAAATAGCTCAACATGGGTGAGAAATGGGCAAAAGCAGTTTAGAAAAGGAAAAAAAAGGCTGAAAATTGGTTATAAAGTGACAAAATCGTTTAGAGAAGGGAAAAAATGGCTAAAACGCGTTGAAAGTGGGCAAAAATGGTTTAGAAAGAGGAAAAAATGGCTTTATGAGGGATAGAGAGGTGCAAAACTGGGTTAGAAATGGACACAATTGGTTAAAAAGGGTTAGGGAGGTGCAAAACTGCGTTAGAAATGGACACAAATGGTTTAAAAGGGTTAGAGAGGTGCAAAACGGGTAGAAATGGCCAGAAATGGCTTAAAACTGGAAAAGTACTTTGTTAGACAAGGCTAGAAATAGCTAAAAATGACTTCAAATGAGTTAGAAGTGAGTAAAAATAGGTTAGCAATGGTCAAAAATAGCTCAACATGGGTGAGAAATGGGCAAAAGCAGTTTAGAAAAGGAAAAAAAAGGCTGAAAATTGGTTATAAAGTGACAAAATCGTTTAGAGAAGGAAAAAAATGGCTAAAACGCGTTGAAAGTGGGCAAAAATGGTTTAGAAAGAGGAAAAAATGGCTTTATGAGGGATAGAGAGGTGCAAAACTGGGTTAGAGATGGACACAATTGGTTAAAAAGGGTTAGGGAGGTGCAAAACTGGGTTAGAAATGGACACAAATGGTTAAAAAGGGTTAGAGAGGTGCAAAACGGGTAGAAATGGCCAGAAATGGCTTAAAACTGGAAAAGTACTTTGTTAGACAAGGCTAGAAATAGCTAAAAATGACTTCAAATGAGTTAGAAGTGAGTAAAAATAGGTTAGCAATGGTCAAAAATAGCTCAACATGGGTGAGAAATGGGCAAAAGCAGTTTAGAAAAGGAAAAAAAAGGCTGAAAATTGGTTATAAAGTGACAAAATCGTTTAGAGAAGGAAAAAAATGGCTAAAACGCGTTGAAAGTGGGCAAAAATGGTTTAGAAAGTGGAAAAAATGGCTTTATGAGGGATAGAGAGGTGCAAAACTGGGTTAGAAATGGACACAATTGGTTAAAAAGGGTTAGAGAGGTGCAAAACGGGTAGAAATGTCTAAAGATCGGTTAAGAAGGGGTAGAGAAGCCTAAAAATGGGTTAGAGAAGGTTAAAACTGGGCCCAGATTTATTAGAGATGTGCAAAACCAGGTTAGAAAAGGAAAACTATGGCTTGAAACGGGTTGCAATTGGGAAAAAATGGTTTAGAAATAGCCAAACTTGGTTTGAAGATTTTTAGAGAAAAGCAAAATTGGGTTAGAAACGGCCAAAACCGGCTTAACTGTGATGAGAGAAGTGCAAAACCGTGTTAGAAATGGCCAAAAATGGCTTAAAACTGGAAAAGAACTTTGTTAGACAAGGCTAGAAATAGCTAAAAATGACTTCAAATGAGTTAGAAGTGAGTAAAAATAGGTTAGCAATGGTCAAAAATAGCTCAACATGGGTGAGAAATGGGCAAAAGCAGTTTAGAAAAGGAAAAAAAAGGCTGAAAATTGGTTATAAAGTGACAAAATCGTTTAGAGAAGGGTAAAAATGGCTAAAACGCGTTGAAAGTGGGCAAAAATGGTTTAGAAAGAGGAAAAAATGGCTTTATGAGGGATAGAGAGGTGCAAAACTGGGTTAGAGATGGACACAATTGGTTAAAAAGGGTTAGGGAGGTGCAAAACTGCGTTAGAAATGGACACAAATGGTTTAAAAGGGTTAGAGAGGTGCAAAACGGGTAGAAATGGCTAGAAATGGCTTAAAACTGGAAAAGTACTTTGTTAGACAAGGCTAGAAATAGCTAAAAATGACTTCAAATGAGTTAGAAGTGAGTAAAAATAGGTTAGCAATGGTCAAAAATAGCTCAACATGGGTGAGAAATGGGCAAAAGCAGTTTAGAAAAGGAAAAAAAAGGCTGAAAATTGGTTATAAAGTGACAAAATCGTTTAGAGAAGGAAAAAATGGCTAAAACGCGTTGAAAGTGGGCAAAAATGGTTTAGAAAGAGGAAAAAATGGCTTTATGAGGGATAGAGAGGTGCAAAACTGGGTTAGAGATGGACACAATTGGTTAAAAAGGGTTAGGGAGGTGCAAAACTGCGTTAGAAATGGACACAAATGGTTTAAAAGGGTTAGAGAGGTGCAAAACGGGTAGAAATGGCCAGAAATGGCTTAAAACTGGAAAAGTACTTTGTTAGACAAGGCTAGAAATAGCTAAAAATGACTTCAAATGAGTTAGAAGTGAGTAAAAATAGGTTAGCAATGGTCAAAAATAGCTCAAAATGGGTGAGAAATGGGCAAAAGCAGTTTAGAAAAGGAAAAAAAAGGCTGAAAATTGGTTATAAAGTGACAAAATCGTTTAGAGAAGGAAAAAAATGGCTAAAACGCGTTGAAAGTGGGCAAAAATGGTTTAGAAAGTGGAAAAAATGGCTTTATGAGGGATAGAGAGGTGCAAAACTGGGTTAGAAATGGACACAATTGGTTAAAAAGGGTTAGGGAGGTGCAAAACTGGGTTAGAAATGGACACAAATGGTTAAAAAGGGTTAGAGAGGTGCAAAACGGGTAGAAATGGCCAAAGATCGGTTAAGAAGGGGTAGAGAAGCCTAAAAATGGGTTAGAGAAGGTTAAAACTGGGCCCAGATTTATTAGAGATGTGCAAAACCAGGTTAGAAAAGGAAACTATGGCTTGAAACGGGTTGCAATTGGGAAAAAATGGTTTAGAAATAGCCAAACTTGGTTTGAAGATTTTTAGAGAAAAGCAAAATTGGGTTAGAAACGGCCAAAACCGGCTTAACTGTGATGAGAGAAGTGCAAAACCGTGTTAGAAATGGCCAAAAATGGCTTAAAACTGGAAAAGAACTTTGTTAGACAAGGCTAGAAATAGCTAAAAATGACTTCAAATGAGTTAGAAGTGAGTAAAAATAGGTTAGCAATGGTCAAAAATAGCTCAACATGGGTGAGAAATGGGCAAAAGCAGTTTAGAAAAGGAAAAAAAAGGCTGAAAATTGGTTATAAAGTGACAAAATCGTTTAGAGAAGGGAAAAAATGGCTAAAACGCGTTGAAAGTGGGCAAAAATGGTTTAGAAAGAGGAAAAAATGGCTTTATGAGGGATAGAGAGGTGCAAAACTGGGTTAGAGATGGACACAATTGGTTAAAAAGGGTTAGGGAGGTGCAAAACTGCGTTAGAAATGGACACAAATGGTTTAAAAGGGTTAGAGAGGTGCAAAACGGGTAGAAATGGCCAGAAATGGCTTAAAACTGGAAAAGTACTTTGTTAGACAAGGCTAGAAATAGCTAAAAATGACTTCAAATGAGTTAGAAGTGAGTAAAAATAGGTTAGCAATGGTCAAAAATAGCTCAACATGGGTGAGAAATGGGCAAAAGCAGTTTAGAAAAGGAAAAAAAAGGCTGAAAATTGGTTATAAAGTGACAAAATCGTTTAGAGAAGGAAAAAAATGGCTAAAACGCGTTGAAAGTGGGCAAAAATGGTTTAGAAAGAGGAAAAAATGGCTTTATGAGGGATAGAGAGGTGCAAAACTGGGTTAGAGATGGACACAATTGGTTAAAAAGGGTTAGGGAGGTGCAAAACTGCGTTAGAAATGGACACAAATGGTTTAAAAGGGTTAGAGAGGTGCAAAACGGGTAGAAATGGCCAGAAATGGCTTAAAACTGGAAAAGTACTTTGTTAGACAAGGCTAGAAATAGCTAAAAATGACTTCAAATGAGTTAGAAGTGAGTAAAAATAGGTTAGCAATGGTCAAAAATAGCTCAACATGGGTGAGAAATGGGCAAAAGCAGTTTAGAAAAGGAAAAAAAAGGCTGAAAATTGGTTATAAAGTGACAAAATCGTTTAGAGAAGGAAAAAAATGGCTAAAACGCGTTGAAAGTGGGCAAAAATGGTTTAGAAAGAGGAAAAAAATGGCTTTATGAGGGATAGAGAGGTGCAAAACTGGGTTAGAGATGGACACAATTGGTTAAAAAGGGTTAGGGAGGTGCAAAACTGCGTTAGAAATGGACACAAATGGTTTAAAAGGGTTAGAGAGGTGCAAAACGGGTAGAAATGGCCAGAAATGGCTTAAAACTGGAAAAGTACTTTGTTAGACAAGGCTAGAAATAGCTAAAAATGACTTCAAATGAGTTAGAAGTGAGTAAAAATAGGTTAGCAATGGTCAAAAATAGCTCAACATGGGTGAGAAATGGGCAAAAGCAGTTTAGAAAAGAAAAAAAAAGGCTGAAAATTGGTTATAAAGTGACAAAATCGTTTAGAGAAGGAAAAAAATGGCTAAAACGCGTTGAAAGTGGGCAAAAATGGTTTAGAAAGTGGAAAAAATGGCTTTATGAGGGATAGAGAGGTGCAAAACTGGGTTAGAAATGGACACAATTGGTTAAAAAGGGTTAGGGAGGTGCAAAACTGGGTTAGAAATGGACACAAATGGTTAAAAAGGGTTAGAGAGGTGCAAAACGGGTAGAAATGGCCAAAGATCGGTTAAGAAGGGGTAGAGAAGCCTAAAAATGGGTTAGAGAAGGTTAAAACTGGGCCCAGATTTATTAGAGATGTGCAAAACCAGGTTAGAAAAGGAAAACTATGGCTTGAAACGGGTTGCAATTGGGAAAAAATGGTTTAGAAATAGCCAAACTTGGTTTGAAGATTTTTAGAGAAGAGCAAAATTGGGTTAGAAACGGCCAAAACCGGCTTAACAGTGATGAGAGAAGTGCAAAACCGTGTTAGAAATGGCCAAAAATGGCTTAAAACTGGAAAAGAACTTTGTTAGACAAGGCTAGAAATAGCTAAAAATGACTTCAAATGAGTTAGAAGTGAGTAAAAATAGGTTAGCAATGGTCAAAAATAGCTCAACATGGGTGAGAAATGGGCAAAAGCAGTTTAGAAAAGGAAAAAAAAGGCTGAAAATTGGTTATAAAGTGACAAAATCGTTTAGAGAAGGGAAAAAATGGCTAAAACGCGTTGAAAGTGGGCAAAAATGGTTTAGAAAGAGGAAAAAATGGCTTTATGAGGGATAGAGAGGTGCAAAACTGGGTTAGAGATGGACACAATTGGTTAAAAAGGGTTAGGGAGGTGCAAAACTGCGTTAGAAATGGACACAAATGGTTTAAAAGGGTTAGAGAGGTGCAAAACGGGTAGAAATGGCCAGAAATGGCTTAAAACTGGAAAAGTACTTTGTTAGACAAGGCTAGAAATAGCTAAAAATGACTTCAAATGAGTTAGAAGTGAGTAAAAATAGGTTAGCAATGGTCAAAAATAGCTCAACATGGGTGAGAAATGGGCAAAAGCAGTTTAGAAAAGGAAAAAAAAGGCTGAAAATTGGTTATAAAGTGACAAAATCGTTTAGAGAAGGAAAAAAATGGCTAAAACGCGTTGAAAGTGGGCAAAAATGGTTTAGAAAGAGGAAAAAATGGCTTTATGAGGGATAGAGAGGTGCAAAACTGGGTTAGAGATGGACACAATTGGTTAAAAAGGGTTAGGGAGGTGCAAAACTGGGTTAGAAATGGACACAAATGGTTAAAAAGGGTTAGAGAGGTGCAAAACGGGTAGAAATGGCCAAAGATCGGTTAAGAAGGGGTAGAGAAGCCTAAAAATGGGTTAGAGAAGGTTAAAACTGGGCCAGATTTATTAGAGATGTGCAAAACCGGTTAGAAAAGGAAAACTATGGCTTGAAACGGGTTGCAATTGGGAAAAATGGTTTAGAAATAGCCAAACTTGGTTTGAAGATTTTTAGAGAAAAGCAAAATTGGGTTAGAAACGGCCAAAACCGGCTTAACAGTGATGAGAGAAGTGCAAAACCGTGTTAGAAATGGCCAAAAATGGCTTAAAACTGGAAAAGAACTTTGTTAGACAAGGCTAGAAATAGCTAAAAATGACTTCAAATGAGTTAGAAGTGAGTAAAAATAGGTTAGCAATGGTCAAAAATAGCTCAACATGGGTGAGAAATGGGCAAAAGCAGTTTAGAAAAGGAAAAAAAAGGCTGAAAATTGGTTATAAAGTGACAAAATCGTTTAGAGAAGGGAAAAAATGGCTAAAACGCGTTGAAAGTGGGCAAAAATGGTTTAGAAAGAGGAAAAAATGGCTTTATGAGGGATAGAGAGGTGCAAAACTGGGTTAGAGATGGACACAATTGGTTAAAAAGGGTTAGGGAGGTGCAAAACTGCGTTAGAAATGGACACAAATGGTTTAAAAGGGTTAGAGAGGTGCAAAACGGGTAGAAATGGCCAGAAATGGCTTAAAACTGGAAAAGTACTTTGTTAGACAAGGCTAGAAATAGCTAAAAATGACTTCAAATGAGTTAGAAGTGAGTAAAAATAGGTTAGCAATGGTCAAAAATAGCTCAACATGGGTGAGAAATGGGCAAAAGCAGTTTAGAAAAGGAAAAAAAAAGGCTGAAAATTGGTTATAAAGTGACAAAATCGTTTAGAGAAGGAAAAAAATGGCTAAAACGCGTTGAAAGTGGGCAAAAATGGTTTAGAAAGAGGAAAAAATGGCTTTATGAGGGATAGAGAGGTGCAAAACTGGGTTAGAGATGGACACAATTGGTTAAAAAGGGTTAGGGAGGTGCAAAACTGCGTTAGAAATGGACACAAATGGTTAAAAAGGTTAGAGAGGTGCAAAACGGGTAGAAATGGCCAAAGATCGGTTAAGAAGGGGTAGAGAAGCCTAAAAATGGGTTAGAGAAGGTTAAAACTGGGCCTAGATTTATTAGAGATGTGCAAAACCGGTTAGAAAAGGAAAACTATGGCTTGAAACGGGTTGCAATTGGGAAAAAATGGTTTAGAAATAGCCAAACTTGGTTTGAAGATTTTTAGAGAAGAGCAAAATTGGGTTAGAAACGACCAAAACCGGCTTAACAATGATGAGAGAAGTGCAAAACCGTGTTAGAAATGGCCAAAAATGGCTTAAAACTGGAAAAGAACTTTGTTAGACAAGGCTAGAAATAGCTAAAAATGACTTCAAATGAGTTAGAAGTGAGTAAAAATAGGTTAGCAATGGTCAAAAATAGCTCAACATGGGTGAGAAATGGGCAAAAGCAGTTTAGAAAAGGAAAAAAAAGGCTGAAAATTGGTTATAAAGTGACAAAATCGTTTAGAGAAGGAAAAAAATGGCTAAAACGCGTTGAAAGTGGGCAAAAATGGTTTAGAAAGAGGAAAAAATGGCTTTATGAGGGATAGAGAGGTGCAAAACTGGGTTAGAGATGGACACAATTGGTTAAAAAGGGTTAGGGAGGTGCAAAACTGCGTTAGAAATGGACACAAATGGTTTAAAAGGGTTAGAGAGGTGCAAAACGGGTAGAAATGGCCAGAAATGGCTTAAAACTGGAAAAGTACTTTGTTAGACAAGGCTAGAAATAGCTAAAAATGACTTCAAATGAGTTAGAAGTGAGTAAAAATAGGTTAGCAATGGTCAAAAATAGCTCAACATGGGTGAGAAATGGGCAAAAGCAGTTTAGAAAAGGAAAAAAAAGGCTGAAAATTGGTTATAAAGTGACAAAATCGTTTAGAGAAGGAAAAAATGGCTAAAACGCGTTGAAAGTGGGCAAAAATGGTTTAGAAAGAGGAAAAAATGGCTTTATGAGGGATAGAGAGGTGCAAAACTGGGTTAGAAATGGACACAATTGGTTAAAAAGGGTTAGGGAGGTGCAAAACTGCGTTAGAAATGGACACAAATGGTTAAAAAGGGTTAGAGAGGTGCAAAACGGGTAGAAATGGCCAAAGATCGGTTAAGAAGGGGTAGAGAAGCCTAAAAATGGGTTAGAGAAGGTTAAAACTGGGCCTAGATTTATTAGAGATGTGCAAAACCGGTTAGAAAAGGAAAACTATGGCTTGAAACGGGTTGCAATTGGGAAAAAATGGTTTAGAAATAGCCAAACTTGGTTTGAAGATTTTTAGAGAAAAGCAAAATTGGGTTAGAAACGGCCAAAACCGGCTTAACAGTGATGAGAGAAGTGCAAAACCGTGTTAGAAATGGCCAAAAATGGCTTAAAACTGGAAAAGAACTTTGTTAGACAAGGCTAGAAATAGCTAAAAATGACTTCAAATGAGTTAGAAGTGAGTAAAAATAGGTTAGCAATGGTCAAAAATAGCTCAACATGGGTGAGAAATGGGCAAAAGCAGTTTAGAAAAGGAAAAAAAAAGGCTGAAAATTGGTTATAAAGTGACAAAATCGTTTAGAGAAGGGAAAAAATGGCTAAAACGCGTTGAAAGTGGGCAAAAATGGTTTAGAAAGAGGAAAAAATGGCTTTATGAGGGATAGAGAGGTGCAAAACTGGGTTAGAGATGGACACAATTGGTTAAAAAGGGTTAGGGAGGTGCAAAACTGCGTTAGAAATGGACACAAATGGTTTAAAAGGGTTAGAGAGGTGCAAAACGGGTAGAAATGGCTAGAAATGGCTTAAAACTGGAAAAGTACTTTGTTAGACAAGGCTAGAAATAGCTAAAAATGACTTCAAATGAGTTAGAAGTGAGTAAAAATAGGTTAGCAATGGTCAAAAATAGCTCAACATGGGTGAGAAATGGGCAAAAGCAGTTTAGAAAAGGAAAAAAAAGGCTGAAAATTGGTTATAAAGTGACAAAATCGTTTAGAGAAGGAAAAAATGGCTAAAACGCGTTGAAAGTGGGCAAAAATGGTTTAGAAAGAGGAAAAAATGGCTTTATGAGGGATAGAGAGGTGCAAAACTGGGTTAGAGATGGACACAATTGGTTAAAAAGGGTTAGGGAGGTGCAAAACTGCGTTAGAAATGGACACATATGGTTAAAAAGTGTTAGAGAGGTGCAAAACGGGTAGAAATGGCCAAAGATCGGTTAAGAAGGGGTAGAGAAGCCTAAAAATGGGTTAGAGAAGGTTAAAACTGGGCCTAGATTTATTAGAGATGTGCAAAACCGGGTTAGAAAAGGAAAACTATGGCTTGAAACGGGTTGCAATTGGGAAAAAATGGTTTAGAAATAGCCAAACTTGGTTTGAAGATTTTTAGAGAAGAGCAAAATTGGGTTAGAAACGGCCAAAACCGGCTTAACAATGATGAGAGAAGTGCAAAACCGTGTTAGAAATGGCCAAAAATGGCTTAAAACTGGAAAAGAACTTTGTTAGACAAGGCTAGAAATAGCTAAAAATGACTTCAAATGAGTTAGAAGTGAGTAAAAATAGGTTAGCAATGGTCAAAAATAGCTCAACATGGGTGAGAAATGGGCAAAAGCAGTTTAGAAAAGGAAAAAAAAGGCTGAAAATTGGTTATAAAGTGACAAAATCGTTTAGAGAAGGAAAAAAATGGCTAAAACGCGTTGAAAGTGGGCAAAAATGGTTTAGAAAGTGGAAAAATGGCTTTATGAGGGATAGAGAGGTGCAAAACTGGGTTAGAGATGGACACAATTGGTTAAAAAGGGTTAGGGAGGTGCAAAACTGCGTTAGAAATGGACACAAATGGTTTAAAAGGGTTAGAGAGGTGCAAAACGGGTAGAAATGGCCAGAAATGGCTTAAAACTGGAAAAGTACTTTGTTAGACAAGGCTAGAAATAGCTAAAAATGACTTCAAATGAGTTAGAAGTGAGTAAAAATAGGTTAGCAATGGTCAAAAATAGCTCAACATGGGTGAGAAATGGGCAAAAGCAGTTTAGAAAAGGAAAAAAAAAGGCTGAAAATTGGTTATAAAGTGACAAAATCGTTTAGAGAAGGAAAAAAATGGCTAAAACGCGTTGAAAGTGGGCAAAAATGGTTTAGAAAGAGGAAAAAATGGCTTTATGAGGGATAGAGAGGTGCAAAACTGGGTTAGAGATGGACACAATTGGTTAAAAAGGGTTAGGGAGGTGCAAAACTGCGTTAGAAATGGACACAAATGGTTAAAAAGGTTAGAGAGGTGCAAAACGGGTAGAAATGGCCAAAGATCGGTTAAGAAGGGGTAGAGAAGCCTAAAAATGGGTTAGAGAAGGTTAAAACTGGGCCTAGATTTATTAGAGATGTGCAAAACCGGGTTAGAAAAGGAAAACTATGGCTTGAAACGGGTTGCAATTGGGAAAAAATGGTTTAGAAATAGCCAAACTTGGTTTGAAGATTTTTAGAGAAAAGCAAAATTGGGTTAGAAACGGCCAAAACCGGCTTAACAGTGATGAGAGAAGTGCAAAACCGTGTTAGAAATGGCCAAAAATGGCTTAAAACTGGAAAAGAACTTTGTTAGACAAGGCTAGAAATAGCTAAAAATGACTTCAAATGAGTTAGAAGTGAGTAAAAATAGGTTAGCAATGGTCAAAAATAGCTCAACATGGGTGAGAAATGGGCAAAAGCAGTTTAGAAAAGGAAAAAAAAAGGCTGAAAATTGGTTATAAAGTGACAAAATCATTTAGAGAAGGGAAAAAATGGCTAAAACGCGTTGAAAGTGGGCAAAAATGGTTTAGAAAGAGGAAAAAATGGCTTTATGAGGGATAGAGAGGTGCAAAACTGGGTTAGAGATGGACACAATTGGTTAAAAAGGGTTAGGGAGGTGCAAAACTGCGTTAGAAATGGACACAAATGGTTTAAAAGGGTTAGAGAGGTGCAAAACGGGTAGAAATGGCCAGAAATGGCTTAAAACTGGAAAAGTACTTTGTTAGACAAGGCTAGAAATAGCTAAAAATGACTTCAAATGAGTTAGAAGTGAGTAAAAATAGGTTAGCAATGGTCAAAAATAGCTCAACATGGGTGAGAAATGGGCAAAAGCAGTTTAGAAAAGGAAAAAAAAGGCTGAAAATTGGTTATAAAGTGACAAAATCGTTTAGAGAAGGAAAAAAATGGCTAAAACGCGTTGAAAGTGGGCAAAAATGGTTTAGAAAGAGGAAAAAATGGCTTTATGAGGGATAGAGAGGTGCAAAACTGGGTTAGAGATGGACACAATTGGTTAAAAAGGGTTAGGGAGGTGCAAAACTGCGTTAGAAATGGACACAAATGGTTAAAAAGGTTAGAGAGGTGCAAAACGGGTAGAAATGGCCAAAGATCGGTTAAGAAGGGGTAGAGAAGCCTAAAAATGGGTTAGAGAAGGTTAAAACTGGGCCTAGATTTATTAGAGATGTGCAAAACCAGGTTAGAAAAGGAAAACTATGGCTTGAAACGGGTTGCAATTGGGAAAAAATGGTTTAGAAATAGCCAAACTTGGTTTGAAGATTTTTAGAGAAAAGCAAAATTGGGTTAGAAACGGCCAAAACCGGCTTAACAGTGATGAGAGAAGTGCAAAACCGTGTTAGAAATGGCCAAAAATGGCTTAAAACTGGAAAAGAACTTTGTTAGACAAGGCTAGAAATAGCTAAAAATGACTTCAAATGAGTTAGAAGTGAGTAAAAATAGGTTAGCAATGGTCAAAAATAGCTCAAAATGGGTGAGAAATGGGCAAAAGCAGTTTAGAAAAGGAAAAAAAAGGCTGAAAATTGGTTATAAAGTGACAAAATCGTTTAGAGAAGGAAAAAATGGCTAAAACGCGTTGAAAGTGGGCAAAAATGGTTTAGAAAGAGGAAAAAATGGCTTTATGAGGGATAGAGAGGTGCAAAACTGGGTTAGAGATGGACACAATTGGTTAAAAAGGGTTAGGGAGGTGCAAAACTGCGTTAGAAATGGACACAAATGGTTTAAAAGGGTTAGAGAGGTGCAAAACGGGTAGAAATGGCCAGAAATGGCTTAAAACTGGAAAAGTACTTTGTTAGACAAGGCTAGAAATAGCTAAAAATGACTTCAAATGAGTTAGAAGTGAGTAAAAATAGGTTAGCAATGGTCAAAAATAGCTCAACATGGGTGAGAAATGGGCAAAAGCAGTTTAGAAAAGGAAAAAAAAGGCTGAAAATTGGTTATAAAGTGACAAAATCGTTTAGAGAAGGAAAAAAATGGCTAAAACGCGTTGAAAGTGGGCAAAAATGGTTTAGAAAGAGGAAAAAATGGCTTTATGAGGGATAGAGAGGTGCAAAACTGGGTTAGAGATGGACACAATTGGTTAAAAAGGGTTAGGGAGGTGCAAAACTGGGTTAGAAATGGACACAAATGGTTAAAAAGGGTTAGAGAGGTGCAAAACGGGTAGAAATGGCCAAAGATCGGTTAAGAAGGGGTAGAGAAGCCTAAAAATGGGTTAGAGAAGGTTAAAACTGGGCCCAGATTTATTAGAGATGTGCAAAACCGGGTTAGAAAAGGAAAACTATGGCTTGAAACGGGTTGCAATTGGGAAAAAATGGTTTAGAAATAGCCAAACTTGGTTTGAAGATTTTTAGAGAAGAGCAAAATTGGGTTAGAAACGACCAAAACCGGCTTAACAATGATGAGAGAAGTGCAAAACCGTGTTAGAAATGGCCAAAAATGGCTTAAAACTGGAAAAGAACTTTGTTAGACAAGGCTAGAAATAGCTAAAAATGACTTCAAATGAGTTAGAAGTGAGTAAAAATAGGTTAGCAATGGTCAAAAATAGCTCAACATGGGTGAGAAATGGGCAAAAGCAGTTTAGAAAAGGAAAAAAAAGGCTGAAAATTGGTTATAAAGTGACAAAATCGTTTAGAGAAGGAAAAAAATGGCTAAAACGCGTTGAAAGTGGGCAAAAATGGTTTAGAAAGAGGGAAAAATGGCTTTATGAGGGATAGAGAGGTGCAAAACTGGGTTAGAGATGGACACAATTGGTTAAAAAGGGTTAGGGAGGTGCAAAACTGGGTTAGAAATGGACACAAATGGTTTAAAAGGGTTAGAGAGGTGCAAAACGGGTAGAAATGGCCAGAAATGGCTTAAAACTGGAAAAGTACTTTGTTAGACAAGGCTAGAAATAGCTAAAAATGACTTCAAATGAGTTAGAAGTGAGTAAAAATAGGTTAGCAATGGTCAAAAATAGCTCAACATGGGTGAGAAATGGGCAAAAGCAGTTTAGAAAAGGAAAAAAAAAGCTGAAAATTGGTTATAAAGTGACAAAATCGTTTAGAGAAGGAAAAAATGGCTAAAACGCGTTGAAAGTGGGCAAAAATGGTTTAGAAAGAGGAAAAAATGGCTTTATGAGGGATAGAGAGGTGCAAAACTGGGTTAGAGATGGACACAAATGGTTAAAAAGGGTTAGGGAGGTGCAAAACTGCGTTAGAAATGGACACAAATGGTTTAAAAGGGTTAGAGAGGTGCAAAACGGGTAGAAATGGCCAGAAATGGCTTAAAACTGGAAAAGAACTTTGTTAGACAAGGCTAGAAATAGCTAAAAATGACTTCAAATGAGTTAGAAGTGAGTAAAAATAGGTTAGCAATGGTCAAAAATAGCTCAACATGGGTGAGAAATGGGCAAAAGCAGTTTAGAAAAGGAAAAAAAAGGCTGAAAATTGGTTATAAAGTGACAAAATCGTTTAGAGAAGGAAAAAAATGGCTAAAACGCGTTGAAAGTGGGCAAAAATGGTTTAGAAAGAGGAAAAAATGGCTTT
Organism: Melopsittacus undulatus; assembly: GCF_012275295.1. NCBI lineage: Eukaryota > Metazoa > Chordata > Aves > Psittaciformes > Psittaculidae > Melopsittacus > Melopsittacus undulatus. The sequence continues at coordinate 46,289 of NW_022994186.1, forward strand.
ATGAGGGATAGAGAGGTGCAAAACTGGGTTAGAGATGGACACAATTGGTTAAAAAGGGTTAGGGAGGTGCAAAACTGCGTTAGAAATGGACACAAATGGTTAAAAAGGGTTAGAGAGGTGCAAAACGGGTAGAAATGGCCAAAGATCGGTTAAGAAGGGGTAGAGAAGCCTAAAAATGGGTTAGAGAAGGTTAAAACTGGGCCTAGATTTATTAGAGATGTGCAAAACCGGTTAGAAAAGGAAAACTATGGCTTGAAACGGGTTGCAATTGGGAAAAAATGGTTTAGAAATAGCCAAACTTGGTTTGAAGATTTTTAGAGAAAAGCAAAATTGGGTTAGAAACGGCCAAAACCGGCTTAACAGTGATGAGAGAAGTGCAAAACCGTGTTAGAAATGGCCAAAAATGGCTTAAAACTGGAAAAGAACTTTGTTAGACAAGGCTAGAAATAGCTAAAAATGACTTCAAATGAGTTAGAAGTGAGTAAAAATAGGTTAGCAATGGTCAAAAATAGCTCAACATGGGTGAGAAATGGGCAAAAGCAGTTTAGAAAAGGAAAAAAAAGGCTGAAAATTGGTTATAAAGTGACAAAATCGTTTAGAGAAGGGAAAAAATGGCTAAAACGCGTTGAAAGTGGGCAAAAATGGTTTAGAAAGAGGAAAAAATGGCTTTATGAGGGATAGAGAGGTGCAAAACTGGGTTAGAGATGGACACAATTGGTTAAAAAGGGTTAGGGAGGTGCAAAACTGCGTTAGAAATGGACACAAATGGTTTAAAAGGGTTAGAGAGGTGCAAAACGGGTAGAAATGGCCAGAAATGGCTTAAAACTGGAAAAGTACTTTGTTAGACAAGGCTAGAAATAGCTAAAAATGACTTCAAATGAGTTAGAAGTGAGTAAAAATAGGTTAGCAATGGTCAAAAATAGCTCAACATGGGTGAGAAATGGGCAAAAGCAGTTTAGAAAAGGAAAAAAAAGGCTGAAAATTGGTTATAAAGTGACAAAATCGTTTAGAGAAGGAAAAAAATGGCTAAAACGCGTTGAAAGTGGGCAAAAATGGTTTAGAAAGAGGAAAAAATGGCTTTATGAGGGATAGAGAGGTGCAAAACTGGGTTAGAGATGGACACAATTGGTTAAAAAGGGTTAGGGAGGTGCAAAACTGCGTTAGAAATGGACACAAATGGTTAAAAAGGGTTAGAGAGGTGCAAAACGGGTAGAAATGGCCAAAGATCGGTTAAGAAGGGGTAGAGAAGCCTAAAAATGGGTTAGAGAAGGTTAAAACTGGGCCTAGATTTATTAGAGATGTGCAAAACCGGTTAGAAAAGGAAAACTATGGCTTGAAACGGGTTGCAATTGGGAAAAAATGGTTTAGAAATAGCCAAACTTGGTTTGAAGATTTTTAGAGAAAAGCAAAATTGGGTTAGAAACGGCCAAAACCGGCTTAACAGTGATGAGAGAAGTGCAAAACCGTGTTAGAAATGGCCAAAAATGGCTTAAAACTGGAAAAGAACTTTGTTAGACAAGGCTAGAAATAGCTAAAAATGACTTCAAATGAGTTAGAAGTGAGTAAAAATAGGTTAGCAATGGTCAAAAATAGCTCAACATGGGTGAGAAATGGGCAAAAGCAGTTTAGAAAAGGAAAAAAAAGGCTGAAAATTGGTTATAAAGTGACAAAATCGTTTAGAGAAGGGTAAAAATGGCTAAAACGCGTTGAAAGTGGGCAAAAATGGTTTAGAAAGAGGAAAAAATGGCTTTATGAGGGATAGAGAGGTGCAAAACTGGGTTAGAGATGGACACAATTGGTTAAAAAGGGTTAGGGAGGTGCAAAACTGCGTTAGAAATGGACACAAATGGTTTAAAAGGGTTAGAGAGGTGCAAAACGGGTAGAAATGGCTAGAAATGGCTTAAAACTGGAAAAGTACTTTGTTAGACAAGGCTAGAAATAGCTAAAAATGACTTCAAATGAGTTAGAAGTGAGTAAAAATAGGTTAGCAATGGTCAAAAATAGCTCAACATGGGTGAGAAATGGGCAAAAGCAGTTTAGAAAAGGAAAAAAAAGGCTGAAAATTGGTTATAAAGTGACAAAATCGTTTAGAGAAGGAAAAAAATGGCTAAAACGCGTTGAAAGTGGGCAAAAATGGTTTAGAAAGAGGAAAAAATGGCTTTATGAGGGATAGAGAGGTGCAAAACTGGGTTAGAGATGGACACAATTGGTTAAAAAGGGTTAGGGAGGTGCAAAACTGCGTTAGAAATGGACACAAATGGTTAAAAAGTGTTAGAGAGGTGCAAAACGGGTAGAAATGGCCAAAGATCGGTTAAGAAGGGTAGAGAAGCCTAAAAATGGGTTAGAGAAGGTTAAAACTGGGCCTAGATTTATTAGAGATGTGCAAAACCAGGTTAGAAAAGGAAAACTATGGCTTGAAACGGGTTGCAATTGGGAAAAAATGGTTTAGAAATAGCCAAACTTGGTTTGAAGATTTTTAGAGAAGAGCAAAATTGGGTTAGAAACGACCAAAACCGGCTTAACAATGATGAGAGAAGTGCAAAACCGTGTTAGAAATGGCCAAAAATGGCTTAAAACTGGAAAAGAACTTTGTTAGACAAGGCTAGAAATAGCTAAAAATGACTTCAAATGAGTTAGAAGTGAGTAAAAATAGGTTAGCAATGGTCAAAAATAGCTCAACATGGGTGAGAAATGGGCAAAAGCAGTTTAGAAAAGGAAAAAAAAGGCTGAAAATTGGTTATAAAGTGACAAAATCGTTTAGAGAAGGGAAAAAATGGCTAAAACGCGTTGAAAGTGGGCAAAAATGGTTTAGAAAGTGGAAAAATGGCTTTATGAGGGATAGAGAGGTGCAAAACTGGGTTAGAGATGGACACAATTGGTTAAAAAGGGTTAGGGAGGTGCAAAACTGCGTTAGAAATGGACACAAATGGTTTAAAAGGGTTAGAGAGGTGCAAAACGGGTAGAAATGGCCAGAAATGGCTTAAAACTGGAAAAGTACTTTGTTAGACAAGGCTAGAAATAGCTAAAAATGACTTCAAATGAGTTAGAAGTGAGTAAAAATAGGTTAGCAATGGTCAAAAATAGCTCAACATGGGTGAGAAATGGGCAAAAGCAGTTTAGAAAAGGAAAAAAAAGGCTGAAAATTGGTTATAAAGTGACAAAATCGTTTAGAGAAGGAAAAAAATGGCTAAAACGCGTTGAAAGTGGGCAAAAATGGTTTAGAAAGAGGAAAAAATGGCTTTATGAGGGATAGAGAGGTGCAAAACTGGGTTAGAGATGGACACAATTGGTTAAAAAGGGTTAGGGAGGTGCAAAACTGCGTTAGAAATGGACACAAATGGTTAAAAAGGGTTAGAGAGGTGCAAAACGGGTAGAAATGGCCAAAGATCGGTTAAGAAGGGGTAGAGAAGCCTAAAAATGGGTTAGAGAAGGTTAAAACTGGGCCCAGATTTATTAGAGATGTGCAAAACCAGGTTAGAAAAGGAAAACTATGGCTTGAAACGGGTTGCAATTGGGAAAAAATGGTTTAGAAATAGCCAAACTTGGTTTGAAGATTTTTAGAGAAGAGCAAAATTGGGTTAGAAACGACCAAAACCGGCTTAACAATGATGAGAGAAGTGCAAAACCGTGTTAGAAATGGCCAAAAATGGCTTAAAACTGGAAAAGAACTTTGTTAGACAAGGCTAGAAATAGCTAAAAATGACTTCAAATGAGTTAGAAGTGAGTAAAAATAGGTTAGCAATGGTCAAAAATAGCTCAAAATGGGTGAGAAATGGGCAAAAGCAGTTTAGAAAAGGAAAAAAAAGGCTGAAAATTGGTTATAAAGTGACAAAATCGTTTAGAGAAGGAAAAAAATGGCTAAAACGCGTTGAAAGTGGGCAAAAATGGTTTAGAAAGAGGAAAAAATGGCTTTATGAGGGATAGAGAGGTGCAAAACTGGGTTAGAGATGGACACAATTGGTTAAAAAGGGTTAGGGAGGTGCAAAACTGCGTTAGAAATGGACACAAATGGTTTAAAAGGGTTAGAGAGGTGCAAAACGGGTAGAAATGGCCAGAAATGGCTTAAAACTGGAAAAGTACTTTGTTAGACAAGGCTAGAAATAGCTAAAAATGACTTCAAATGAGTTAGAAGTGAGTAAAAATAGGTTAGCAATGGTCAAAAATAGCTCAACATGGGTGAGAAATGGGCAAAAGCAGTTTAGAAAAGGAAAAAAAAGGCTGAAAATTGGTTATAAAGTGACAAAATCGTTTAGAGAAGGAAAAAAATGGCTAAAACGCGTTGAAAGTGGGCAAAAATGGTTTAGAAAGAGGAAAAAATGGCTTTATGAGGGATAGAGAGGTGCAAAACTGGGTTAGAGATGGACACAATTGGTTAAAAAGGGTTAGGGAGGTGCAAAACTGCGTTAGAAATGGACACAAATGGTTTAAAAGGGTTAGAGAGGTGCAAAACGGGTAGAAATGGCCAGAAATGGCTTAAAACTGGAAAAGTACTTTGTTAGACAAGGCTAGAAATAGCTAAAAATGACTTCAAATGAGTTAGAAGTGAGTAAAAATAGGTTAGCAATGGTCAAAAATAGCTCAACATGGGTGAGAAATGGGCAAAAGCAGTTTAGAAAAGGAAAAAAAAGGCTGAAAATTGGTTATAAAGTGACAAAATCGTTTAGAGAAGGAAAAAAATGGCTAAAACGCGTTGAAAGTGGGCAAAAATGGTTTAGAAAGAGGAAAAAATGGCTTTATGAGGGATAGAGAGGTGCAAAACTGGGTTAGAGATGGACACAATTGGTTAAAAAGGGTTAGGGAGGTGCAAAACTGCGTTAGAAATGGACACAAATGGTTAAAAAGGGTTAGAGAGGTGCAAAACGGGTAGAAATGGCCAAAGATCGGTTAAGAAGGGGTAGAGAAGCCTAAAAATGGGTTAGAGAAGGTTAAAACTGGGCCTAGATTTATTAGAGATGTGCAAAACCGGGTTAGAAAAGGAAAACTATGGCTTGAAACGGGTTGCAATTGGGAAAAAATGGTTTAGAAATAGCCAAACTTGGTTTGAAGATTTTTAGAGAAGAGCAAAATTGGGTTAGAAACGACCAAAACCGGCTTAACAATGATGAGAGAAGTGCAAAACCGTGTTAGAAATGGCCAAAAATGGCTTAAAACTGGAAAAGAACTTTGTTAGACAAGGCTAGAAATAGCTAAAAATGACTTCAAATGAGTTAGAAGTGAGTAAAAATAGGTTAGCAATGGTCAAAAATAGCTCAACATGGGTGAGAAATGGGCAAAAGCAGTTTAGAAAAGGAAAAAAAAGGCTGAAAATTGGTTATAAAGTGACAAAATCGTTTAGAGAAGGAAAAAAATGGCTAAAACGCGTTGAAAGTGGGCAAAAATGGTTTAGAAAGAGGAAAAAATGGCTTTATGAGGGATAGAGAGGTGCAAAACTGGGTTAGATATGGACACAATTGGTTAAAAAGGGTTAGGGAGGTGCAAAACTGGGTTAGAAATGGACACAAATGGTTAAAAAGGGTTAGAGAGGTGCAAAACGGGTAGAAATGGCCAAAGATCGGTTAAGAAGGGGTAGAGAAGCCTAAAAATGGGTTAGAGAAGGTTAAAACTGGGCCCAGATTTATTAGAGATGTGCAAAACCAGGTTAGAAAAGGAAAACTATGGCTTGAAACGGGTTGCAATTGGGAAAAAATGGTTTAGAAATAGCCAAACTTGGTTTGAAGATTTTTAGAGAAGAGCAAAATTGGGTTAGAAACGACCAAAACCGGCTTAACAGTGATGAGAGAAGTGCAAAACCGTGTTAGAAATGGCCAAAAATGGCTTAAAACTGGAAAAGAACTTTGTTAGACAAGGCTAGAAATAGCTAAAAATGACTTCAAATGAGTTAGAAGTGAGTAAAAATAGGTTAGCAATGGTCAAAAATAGCTCAACATGGGTGAGAAATGGGCAAAAGCAGTTTAGAAAAGGAAAAAAAAGGCTGAAAATTGGTTATAAAGTGACAAAATCTTTTAGAGAAGGAAAAAAATGGCTAAAACGCGTTGAAAGTGGGCAAAAATGGTTTAGAAAGTGGAAAAATGGCTTTATGAGGGATAGAGAGGTGCAAAACTGGGTTAGAGATGGACACAATTGGTTAAAAAGGGTTAGGGAGGTGCAAAACTGCGTTAGAAATGGACACAAATGGTTTAAAAGGGTTAGAGAGGTGCAAAACGGGTAGAAATGGCCAGAAATGGCTTAAAACTGGAAAAGTACTTTGTTAGACAAGGCTAGAAATAGCTAAAAATGACTTCAAATGAGTTAGAAGTGAGTAAAAATAGGTTAGCAATGGTCAAAAATAGCTCAACATGGGTGAGAAATGGGCAAAAGCAGTTTAGAAAAGGAAAAAAAGGCTGAAAATTGGTTATAAAGTGACAAAATCGTTTAGAGAAGGAAAAAAATGGCTAAAACGCGTTGAAAGTGGGCAAAAATGGTTTAGAAAGAGGAAAAAATGGCTTTATGAGGGATAGAGAGGTGCAAAACTGGGTTAGAGATGGACACAATTGGTTAAAAAGGGTTAGGGAGGTGCAAAACTGCGTTAGAAATGGACACAAATGGTTTAAAAGGGTTAGAGAGGTGCAAAACGGGTAGAAATGGCCAGAAATTGCTTAAAACTGGAAAAGTACTTTGTTAGACAAGGCTAGAAATAGCTAAAAATGACTTCAAATGAGTTAGAAGTGAGTAAAAATAGGTTAGCAATGGTCAAAAATAGCTCAACATGGGTGAGAAATGATCAAAAGCAGTTTAGAAAAGGAAAAAAAAGGCTGAAAATTGGTTATAAAGTGACAAAATCGTTTAGAGAAGGAAAAAAATGGCTAAAACGCGTTGAAAGTGGGCAAAAATGGTTTAGAAAGAGGAAAAAATGGCTTTATGAGGGATAGAGAGGTGCAAAACTGGGTTAGAGATGGACACAATTGGTTAAAAAGGGTTAGGGAGGTGCAAAACTGCGTTAGAAATGGACACAAATGGTTAAAAAGGGTTAGAGAGGTGCAAAACGGGTAGAAATGGCCAAAGATCGGTTAAGAAGGGGTAGAGAAGCCTAAAAATGGGTTAGAGAAGGTTAAAACTGGGCCTAGATTTATTAGAGATGTGCAAAACCAGGTTAGAAAAGGAAAACTATGGCTTGAAACGGGTTGCAATTGGGAAAAAATGGTTTAGAAATAGCCAAACTTGGTTTGAAGATTTTTAGAGAAGAGCAAAATTGGGTTAGAAACGGCCAAAACCGGCTTAACAATGATGAGAGAAGTGCAAAACCGTGTTAGAAATGGCCAAAAATGGCTTAAAACTGGAAAAGAACTTTGTTAGACAAGGCTAGAAATAGCTAAAAATGACTTCAAATGAGTTAGAAGTGAGTAAAAATAGGTTAGCAATGGTCAAAAATAGCTCAACATGGGTGAGAAATGGGCAAAAGCAGTTTAGAAAAGGAAAAAAAAGGCTGAAAATTGGTTATAAAGTGACAAAATCGTTTAGAGAAGGGAAAAAATGGCTAAAACGCGTTGAAAGTGGGCAAAAATGGTTTAGAAAGAGGAAAAAATGGCTTTATGAGGGATAGAGAGGTGCAAAACTGGGTTAGAGATGGACACAATTGGTTAAAAAGGGTTAGGGAGGTGCAAAACTGCGTTAGAAATGGACACAAATGGTTTAAAAGGGTTAGAGAGGTGCAAAACGGGTAGAAATGGCCAGAAATGGCTTAAAACTGGAAAAGTACTTTGTTAGACAAGGCTAGAAATAGCTAAAAATGACTTCAAATGAGTTAGAAGTGAGTAAAAATAGGTTAGCAATGGTCAAAAATAGCTCAACATGTGTGAGAAATGGGCAAAAGCAGTTTAGAAAAGGAAAAAAAAGGCTGAAAATTGGTTATAAAGTGACAAAATCGTTTAGAGAAGGAAAAAAATGGCTAAAACGCGTTGAAAGTGGGCAAAAATGGTTTAGAAAGAGGAAAAAATGGCTTTATGAGGGATAGAGAGGTGCAAAACTGGGTTAGAGATGGACACAATTGGTTAAAAAGGGTTAGGGAGGTGCAAAACTGGGTTAGAAATGGACACAAATGGTTAAAAAGGGTTAGAGAGGTGCAAAACGGGTAGAAATGGCCAAAGATCGGTTAAGAAGGGGTAGAGAAGCCTAAAAATGGGTTAGAGAAGGTTAAAACTGGGCCCAGATTTATTAGAGATGTGCAAAACCAGTTTAGAAAAGGAAAACTATGGCTTGAAACGGGTTGCAATTGGGAAAAAATGGTTTAGAAATAGCCAAACTTGGTTTGAAGATTTTTAGAGAAGAGCAAAATTGGGTTAGAAACGGCCAAAACCGGCTTAACAATGATGAGAGAAGTGCAAAACCGTGTTAGAAATGGCCAAAAATGGCTTAAAACTGGAAAAGAACTTTGTTAGACAAGGCTAGAAATAGCTAAAAATGACTTCAAATGAGTTAGAAGTGAGTAAAAATAGGTTAGCAATGGTCAAAAATAGGTCAACATGGGTGAGAAATGGGCAAAAGCAGTTTAGAAAAGGAAAAAAAAGGCTGAAAATTGGTTATAAAGTGACAAAATCGTTTAGAGAAGGGAAAAAATGGCTAAAACGCGTTGAAAGTGGGCAAAAATGGTTTAGAAAGAGGAAAAAATGGCTTTATGAGGGATAGAGAGGTGCAAAACTGGGTTAGAGATGGACACAATTGGTTAAAAAGGGTTAGGGAGGTGCAAAACTGCGTTAGAAATGGACACAAATGGTTTAAAAGGGTTAGAGAGGTGCAAAACGGGTAGAAATGGCCAGAAATGGCTTAAAACTGGAAAAGTACTTTGTTAGACAAGGCTAGAAATAGCTAAAAATGACTTCAAATGAGTTAGAAGTGAGTAAAAATAGGTTAGCAATGGTCAAAAATAGCTCAACATGGGTGAGAAATGGGCAAAAGCAGTTTAGAAAAGGAAAAAAAAGGCTGAAAATTGGTTATAAAGTGACAAAATCGTTTAGAGAAGGGAAAAAATGGCTAAAACGCGTTGAAAGTGGGCAAAAATGGTTTAGAAAGAGGAAAAAATGGCTTTATGAGGGATAGAGAGGTGCAAAACTGGGTTAGAGATGGACACAATTGGTTAAAAAGGGTTAGGGAGGTGCAAAACTGCGTTAGAAATGGACACAAATGGTTTAAAAGGGTTAGAGAGGTGCAAAACGGGTAGAAATGGCCAGAAATGGCTTAAAACTGGAAAAGTACTTTGTTAGACAAGGCTAGAAATAGCTAAAAATGACTTCAAATGAGTTAGAAGTGAGTAAAAATAGGTTAGCAATGGTCAAAAATAGCTCAACATGGGTGAGAAATGGGCAAAAGCAGTTTAGAAAAGGAAAAAAAAGGCTGAAAATTGGTTATAAAGTGACAAAATCGTTTAGAGAAGGAAAAAATGGCTAAAACGCGTTGAAAGTGGGCAAAAATGGTTTAGAAAGAGGAAAAAATGGCTTTATGAGGGATAGAGAGGTGCAAAACTGGGTTAGAGATGGACACAATTGGTTAAAAAGGGTTAGGGAGGTGCAAAACTGGGTTAGAAATGGACACAAATGGTTAAAAAGGGTTAGAGAGGTGCAAAACGGGTAGAAATGGCCAAAGATCGGTTAAGAAGGGGTAGAGAAGCCTAAAAATGGGTTAGAGAAGGTTAAAACTGGGCCCAGATTTATTAGAGATGTGCAAAACCAGGTTAGAAAAGGAAAACTATGGCTTGAAACGGGTTGCAATTGGGAAAAAATGGTTTAGAAATAGCCAAACTTGGTTTGAAGATTTTTAGAGAAGAGCAAAATTGGGTTAGAAACGGCCAAAACCGGCTTAACAATGATGAGAGAAGTGCAAAACCGTGTTAGAAATGGCCAAAAATGGCTTAAAACTGGAAAAGAACTTTGTTAGACAAGGCTAGAAATAGCTAAAAATGACTTCAAATGAGTTAGAAGTGAGTAAAAATAGGTTAGCAATGGTCAAAAATAGCTCAACATGGGTGAGAAATGGGCAAAAGCAGTTTAGAAAAGGAAAAAAAAGGCTGAAAATTGGTTATAAAGTGACAAAATCGTTTAGAGAAGGGAAAAATGGCTAAAACGCGTTGAAAGTGGGCAAAAATGGTTTAGAAAGAGGAAAAAACGGCTTTATGAGGGATAGAGAGGTGCAAAACTGGGTTAGAGATGGACACAATTGGTTAAAAAGGGTTAGGGAGGTGCAAAACTGCGTTAGAAATGGACACAAATGGTTTAAAAGGGTTAGAGAGGTGCAAAACGGGTAGAAATGGCCAGAAATGTCTTAAAACTGGAAAAGTACTTTGTTAGACAAGGCTAGAAATAGCTAAAAATGACTTCAAATGAGTTAGAAGTGAGTAAAAATAGGTTAGCAATGGTCAAAAATAGCTCAACATGGGTGAGAAATGGGCAAAAGCAGTTTAGAAAAGGAAAAAAAAGGCTGAAAATTGGTTATAAAGTGACAAAATCGTTTAGAGAAGGAAAAAAATGGCTAAAACGCGTTGAAAGTGGGCAAAAATGGTTTAGAAAGAGGAAAAAATGGCTTTATGAGGGATAGAGAGGTGCAAAACTGGGTTAGAGATGGACACAATTGGTTAAAAAGGGTTAGGGAGGTGCAAAACTGCGTTAGAAATGGACACAAATGGTTTAAAAGGGTTAGAGAGGTGCAAAACGGGTAGAAATGGCCAGAAATGGCTTAAAACTGGAAAAGTACTTTGTTAGACAAGGCTAGAAATAGCTAAAAATGACTTCAAATGAGTTAGAAGTGAGTAAAAATAGGTTAGCAATGGTCAAAAATAGCTCAACATGGGTGAGAAATGGGCAAAAGCAGTTTAGAAAAGGAAAAAAAAGGCTGAAAATTGGTTATAAAGTGACAAAATCGTTTAGAGAAGGGAAAAAATGGCTAAAACGCGTTGAAAGTGGGCAAAAATGGTTTAGAAAGAGGAAAAAATGGCTTTATGAGGGATAGAGAGGTGCAAAACTGGGTTAGAGATGGACACAATTGGTTAAAAAGGGTTAGGGAGGTGCAAAACTGCGTTAGAAATGGACACAAATGGTTTAAAAGGGTTAGAGAGGTGCAAAACGGGTAGAAATGGCCAGAAATGGCTTAAAACTGGAAAAGTACTTTGTTAGACAAGGCTAGAAATAGCTAAAAATGACTTCAAATGAGTTAGAAGTGAGTAAAAATAGGTTAGCAATGGTCAAAAATAGCTCAACATGGGTGAGAAATGGGCAAAAGCAGTTTAGAAAAGGAAAAAAAAGGCTGAAAATTGGTTATAAAGTGACAAAATCGTTTAGAGAAGGAAAAAATGGCTAAAACGCGTTGAAAGTGGGCAAAAATGGTTTAGAAAGAGGAAAAAATGGCTTTATGAGGGATAGAGAGGTGCAAAACTGGGTTAGAGATGGACACAATTGGTTAAAAAGGGTTAGGGAGGTGCAAAACTGCGTTAGAAATGGACACAAATGGTTAAAAAGGGTTAGAGAGGTGCAAAACGGGTAGAAATGGCCAAAGATCGGTTAAGAAGGGGTAGAGAAGCCTAAAAATGGGTTAGAGAAGGTTAAAACTGGGCCCAGATTTATTAGAGATGTGCAAAACCAGTTTAGAAAATGAAAACTATGGCTTGAAACGGGTTGCAATTGGGAAAAAATGGTTTAGAAATAGCCAAACTTGGTTTGAAGATTTTTAGAGAAAAGCAAAATTGGGTTAGAAACGGCCAAAACCGGCTTAACAATGATGAGAGAAGTGCAAAACCGTGTTAGAAATGGCCAAAAATGGCTTAAAACTGGAAAAGAACTTTGTTAGACAAGGCTAGAAATAGCTAAAAATGACTTCAAATGAGTTAGAAGTGAGTAAAAATAGGTTAGCAATGGTCAAAAATAGCTCAAAATGGGTGAGAAATGGGCAAAAGCAGTTTAGAAAAGGAAAAAAAAGGCTGAAAATTGGTTATAAAGTGACAAAATCGTTTAGAGAAGGAAAAAATGGCTAAAACGCGTTGAAAGTGGGCAAAAATGGTTTAGAAAGAGGAAAAAATGGCTTTATGAGGGATAGAGAGGTGCAAAACTGGGTTAGAGATGGACACAATTGGTTAAAAAGGGTTAGGGAGGTGCAAAACTGCGTTAGAAATGGACACAAATGGTTTAAAAGGGTTAGAGAGGTGCAAAACGGGTAGAAATGGCCAGAAATTGCTTAAAACTGGAAAAGTACTTTGTTAGACAAGGCTAGAAATAGCTAAAAATGACTTCAAATGAGTTAGAAGTGAGTAAAAATAGGTTAGCAATGGTCAAAAATAGCTCAACATGGGTGAGAAATGGGCAAAAGCAGTTTAGAAAAGGAAAAAAAAGGCTGAAAATTGGTTATAAAGTGACAAAATCGTTTAGAGAAGGAAAAAAATGGCTAAAACGCGTTGAAAGTGGGCAAAAATGGTTTAGAAAGAGGAAAAAATGGCTTTATGAGGGATAGAGAGGTGCAAAACTGGGTTAGAGATGGACACAATTGGTTAAAAAGGGTTAGGGAGGTGCAAAACTGGGTTAGAAATGGACACAAATGGTTAAAAAGGGTTAGAGAGGTGCAAAACGGGTAGAAATGGCCAAAGATCGGTTAAGAAGGGGTAGAGAAGCCTAAAAATGGGTTAGAGAAGGTTAAAACTGGGCCCAGATTTATTAGAGATGTGCAAAACCAGTTTAGAAAAGGAAAACTATGGCTTGAAACGGGTTGCAATTGGGAAAAAATGGTTTAGAAATAGCCAAACTTGGTTTGAAGATTTTTAGAGAAAAGCAAAATTGGGTTAGAAACGGCCAAAACCGGCTTAACAGTGATGAGAGAAGTGCAAAACCGTGTTAGAAATGGCCAAAAATGGCTTAAAACTGGAAAAGAACTTTGTTAGACAAGGCTAGAAATAGCTAAAAATGACTTCAAATGAGTTAGAAGTGAGTAAAAATAGGTTAGCAATGGTCAAAAATAGCTCAACATGGGTGAGAAATGGGCAAAAGCAGTTTAGAAAAGGAAAAAAAAGGCTGAAAATTGGTTATAAAGTGACAAAATCGTTTAGAGAAGGGAAAAAATGGCTAAAACGCGTTGAAAGTGGGCAAAAATGGTTTAGAAAGAGGAAAAAATGGCTTTATGAGGGATAGAGAGGTGCAAAACTGGGTTAGAGATGGACACAATTGGTTAAAAAGGGTTAGGGAGGTGCAAAACTGCGTTAGAAATGGACACAAATGGTTTAAAAGGGTTAGAGAGGTGCAAAACGGGTAGAAATGGCCAGAAATGGCTTAAAACTGGAAAAGAACTTTGTTAGACAAGGCTAGAAATAGCTAAAAATGACTTCAAATGAGTTAGAAGTGAGTAAAAATAGGTTAGCAATGGTCAAAAATAGCTCAACATGGGTGAGAAATGGGCAAAAGCAGTTTAGAAAAGGAAAAAAAAGGCTGAAAATTGGTTATAAAGTGACAAAATCGTTTAGAGAAGGAAAAAAATGGCTAAAACGCGTTGAAAGTGGGCAAAAATGGTTTAGAAAGAGGAAAAAATGGCTTTATGAGGGATAGAGAGCTGCAAAACTGGGTTAGAGATGGACACAATTGGTTAAAAAGGGTTAGGGAGGTGCAAAACTGCGTTAGAAATGGACACAAATGGTTTAAAAGGGTTAGAGAGGTGCAAAACGGGTAGAAATGGCCAGAAATGGCTTAAAACTGGAAAAGTACTTTGTTAGACAAGGCTAGAAATAGCTAAAAATGACTTCAAATGAGTTAGAAGTGAGTAAAAATAGGTTAGCAATGGTCAAAAATAGCTCAACATGGGTGAGAAATGGGCAAAAGCAGTTTAGAAAAGGAAAAAAAAGGCTGAAAATTGGTTATAAAGTGACAAAATCGTTTAGAGAAGGAAAAAAATGGCTAAAACGCGTTGAAAGTGGGCAAAAATGGTTTAGAAAGAGGAAAAAATGGCTTTATGAGGGATAGAGAGGTGCAAAACTGGGTTAGAGATGGACACAATTGGTTAAAAAGGGTTAGGGAGGTGCAAAACTGGGTTAGAAATGGACACAAATGGTTAAAAAGGGTTAGAGAGGTGCAAAACGGGTAGAAATGGCCAAAGATCGGTTAAGAAGGGGTAGAGAAGCCTAAAAATGGGTTAGAGAAGGTTAAAACTGGGCCCAGATTTATTAGAGATGTGCAAAACCAGTTTAGAAAAGGAAAACTATGGCTTGAAACGGGTTGCAATTGGGAAAAAATGGTTTAGAAATAGCCAAACTTGGTTTGAAGATTTTTAGAGAAGAGCAAAATTGGGTTAGAAACGGCCAAAACCGGCTTAACAGTGATGAGAGAAGTGCAAAACCGTGTTAGAAATGGCCAAAAATGGCTTAAAACTGGAAAAGAACTTTGTTAGACAAGGCTAGAAATAGCTAAAAATGACTTCAAATGAGTTAGAAGTGAGTAAAAATAGGTTAGCAATGGTCAAAAATAGCTCAACATGGGTGAGAAATGGGCAAAAGCAGTTTAGAAAAGGAAAAAAAAGGCTGAAAATTGGTTATAAAGTGACAAAATCGTTTAGAGAAGGAAAAAAATGGCTAAAACGCGTTGAAAGTGGGCAAAAATGGTTTAGAAAGAGGAAAAAATGGCTTTATGAGGGATAGAGAGGTGCAAAACTGGGTTAGAGATGGACACAATTGGTTAAAAAGGGTTAGGGAGGTGCAAAACTGCGTTAGAAATGGACACAAATGGTTTAAAAGGGTTAGAGAGGTGCAAAACGGGTAGAAATGGCCAGAAATGGCTTAAAACTGGAAAAGTACTTTGTTAGACAAGGCTAGAAATAGCTAAAAATGACTTCAAATGAGTTAGAAGTGAGTAAAAATAGGTTAGCAATGGTCAAAAATAGCTCAACATGGGTGAGAAATGGGCAAAAGCAGTTTAGAAAAGGAAAAAAAAGGCTGAAAATTGGTTATAAAGTGACAAAATCGTTTAGAGAAGGAAAAAAATGGCTAAAACGCGTTGAAAGTGGGCAAAAATGGTTTAGAAAGAGGAAAAAATGGCTTTATGAGGGATAGAGAGGTGCAAAACTGGGTTAGAGATGGACACAATTGGTTAAAAAGGGTTAGGGAGGTGCAAAACTGGGTTAGAAATGGACACAAATGGTTAAAAAGGGTTAGAGAGGTGCAAAACGGGTAGAAATGGCCAAAGATCGGTTAAGAAGGGGTAGAGAAGCCTAAAAATGGGTTAGAGAAGGTTAAAACTGGGCCCAGATTTATTAGAGATGTGCAAAACCAGTTTAGAAAAGGAAAACTATGGCTTGAAACGGGTTGCAATTGGGAAAAAATGGTTTAGAAATAGCCAAACTTGGTTTGAAGATTTTTAGAGAAGAGCAAAATTGGGTTAGAAACGGCCAAAACCGGCTTAACAATGATGAGAGAAGTGCAAAACCGTGTTAGAAATGGCCAAAAATGGCTTAAAACTGGAAAAGAACTTTGTTAGACAAGGCTAGAAATAGCTAAAAATGACTTCAAATGAGTTAGAAGTGAGTAAAAATAGGTTAGCAATGGTCAAAAATAGCTCAACATGGGTGAGAAATGGGCAAAAGCAGTTTAGAAAAGGAAAAAAAAGGCTGAAAATTGGTTATAAAGTGACAAAATCGTTTAGAGAAGGAAAAAAATGGCTAAAACGCGTTGAAAGTGGGCAAAAATGGTTTAGAAAGAGGAAAAAATGGCTTTATGAGGGATAGAGAGGTGCAAAACTGGGTTAGAGATGGACACAATTGGTTAAAAAGGGTTAGGGAGGTGCAAAACTGCGTTAGAAATGGACACATATGGTTAAAAAGTGTTAGAGAGGTGCAAAACGGGTAGAAATGGCCAAAGATCGGTTAAGAAGGGGTAGAGAAGCCTAAAAATGGGTTAGAGAAGGTTAAAACTGGGCCTAGATTTATTAGAGATGTGCAAAACCAGGTTAGAAAAGGAAAACTATGGCTTGAAACGGGTTGCAATTGGGAAAAAATGGTTTAGAAATAGCCAAACTTGGTTTGAAGATTTTTAGAGAAAAGCAAAATTGGGTTAGAAACGGCCAAAACCGGCTTAACTGTGATGAGAGAAGTGCAAAACCGTGTTAGAAATGGCCAAAAATGGCTTAAAACTGGAAAAGAACTTTGTTAGACAAGGCTAGAAATAGCTAAAAATGACTTCAAATGAGTTAGAAGTGAGTAAAAATAGGTTAGCAATGGTCAAAAATAGCTCAAAATGGGTGAGAAATGGGCAAAAGCAGTTTAGAAAAGGAAAAAAAAGGCTGAAAATTGGTTATAAAGTGACAAAATCGTTTAGAGAAGGAAAAAAATGGCTAAAACGCGTTGAAAGTGGGCAAAAATGGTTTAGAAAGAGGAAAAAATGGCTTTATGAGGGATAGAGAGGTGCAAAACTGGGTTAGAGATGGACACAATTGGTTAAAAAGGGTTAGGGAGGTGCAAAACTGGGTTAGAAATGGACACAAATGGTTAAAAAGGGTTAGAGAGGTGCAAAACGGGTAGAAATGGCCAAAGATCGGTTAAGAAGGGGTAGAGAAGCCTAAAAATGGGTTAGAGAAGGTTAAAACTGGGCCCAGATTTATTAGAGATGTGCAAAACCAGGTTAGAAAAGGAAAACTATGGCTTGAAACGGGTTGCAATTGGGAAAAAATGGATTAGAAATAGCCAAACTTGGTTTGAAGATTTTTAGAGAAGAGCAAAATTGGGTTAGAAACGACCAAAACCGGCTTAACAATGATGAGAGAAGTGCAAAACCGTGTTAGAAATGGCCAAAAATGGCTTAAAACTGGAAAAGAACTTTGTTAGACAAGGCTAGAAATAGCTAAAAATGACTTCAAATGAGTTAGAAGTGAGTAAAAATAGGTTAGCAATGGTCAAAAATAGCTCAAAATGGGTGAGAAATGGGCAAAAGCAGTTTAGAAAAGGAAAAAAAAGGCTGAAAATTGGTTATAAAGTGACAAAATCGTTTAGAGAAGGAAAAAAATGGCTAAAACGCGTTGAAAGTGGGCAAAAATGGTTTAGAAAGAGGAAAAAATGGCTTTATGAGGGATAGAGAGGTGCAAAACTGGGTTAGAGATGGACACAATTGGTTAAAAAGGGTTAGGGAGGTGCAAAACTGCGTTAGAAATGGACACAAATGGTTAAAAAGGGTTAGAGAGGTGCAAAACGGGTAGAAATGGCCAAAGATCGGTTAAGAAGGGGTAGAGAAGCCTAAAAATGGGTTAGAGAAGGTTAAAACTGGGCCCAGATTTATTAGAGATGTGCAAAACCAGGTTAGAAAAGGAAAACTATGGCTTGAAACGGGTTGCAATTGGGAAAAAATGGTTTAGAAATAGCCAAACTTGGTTTGAAGATTTTTAGAGAAGAGCAAAATTGGGTTAGAAACGACCAAAACCGGCTTAACAATGATGAGAGAAGTGCAAAACCGTGTTAGAAATGGCCAAAAATGGCTTAAAACTGGAAAAGAACTTTGTTAGACAAGGCTAGAAATAGCTAAAAATGACTTCAAATGAGTTAGAAGTGAGTAAAAATAGGTTAGCAATGGTCAAAAATAGCTCAAATGGGTGAGAAATGGGCAAAAGCAGTTTAGAAAAGGAAAAAAAAGGCTGAAAATTGGTTATAAAGTGACAAAATCGTTTAGAGAAGGAAAAAAATGGCTAAAACGCGTTGAAAGTGGGCAAAAATGGTTTAGAAAGAGGAAAAAATGGCTTTATGAGGGATAGAGAGGTGCAAAACTGGGTTAGAGATGGACACAATTGGTTAAAAAGGGTTAGGGAGGTGCAAAACTGGGTTAGAAATGGACACAAATGGTTTAAAAGGGTTAGAGAGGTGCAAAACGGGTAGAAATGGCCAGAAATGGCTTAAAACTGGAAAAGTACTTTGTTAGACAAGGCTAGAAATA
The DNA here is from genome assembly GCF_012275295.1 of Melopsittacus undulatus. Lineage (NCBI taxonomy): Eukaryota > Metazoa > Chordata > Aves > Psittaciformes > Psittaculidae > Melopsittacus > Melopsittacus undulatus. Next base: position 64,191 of record NW_022994186.1, read on the forward strand.
GCTAAAAATGACTTCAAATGAGTTAGAAGTGAGTAAAAATAGGTTAGCAATGGTCAAAAATAGCTCAACATGGGTGAGAAATGGGCAAAAGCAGTTTAGAAAAGGAAAAAAAAGGCTGAAAATTGGTTATAAAGTGACAAAATCGTTTAGAGAAGGAAAAAAATGGCTAAAACGCGTTGAAAGTGGGCAAAAATGGTTTAGAAAGAGGAAAAAATGGCTTTATGAGGGATAGAGAGGTGCAAAACTGGGTTAGAGATGGACACAATTGGTTAAAAAGGGTTAGGGAGGTGCAAAACTGGGTTAGAAATGGACACAAATGGTTAAAAAGGGTTAGAGAGGTGCAAAACGGGTAGAAATGGCCAAAGATCGGTTAAGAAGGGGTAGAGAAGCCTAAAAATGGGTTAGAGAAGGTTAAAACTGGGCCCAGATTTATTAGAGATGTGCAAAACCAGTTTAGAAAAGGAAAACTATGGCTTGAAACGGGTTGCAATTGGGAAAAAATGGATTAGAAATAGCCAAACTTGGTTTGAAGATTTTTAGAGAAGAGCAAAATTGGGTTAGAAACGACCAAAACCGGCTTAACAATGATGAGAGAAGTGCAAAACCGTGTTAGAAATGGCCAAAAATGGCTTAAAACTGGAAAAGAACTTTGTTAGACAAGGCTAGAAATAGCTAAAAATGACTTCAAATGAGTTAGAAGTGAGTAAAAATAGGTTAGCAATGGTCAAAAATAGCTCAACATGGGTGAGAAATGGGCAAAAGCAGTTTAGAAAAGGAAAAAAAAGGCTGAAAATTGGTTATAAAGTGACAAAATCGTTTAGAGAAGGAAAAAATGGCTAAAACGCGTTGAAAGTGGGCAAAAATGGTTTAGAAAGAGGAAAAAATGGCTTTATGAGGGATAGAGAGGTGCAAAACTGGGTTAGAGATGGACACAATTGGTTAAAAAGGGTTAGGGAGGTGCAAAACTGCGTTAGAAATGGACACAAATGGTTAAAAAGTGTTAGAGAGGTGCAAAACGGGTAGAAATGTCTAAAGATCGGTTAAGAAGGGGTAGAGAAGCCTAAAAATGGGTTAGAGAAGGTTAAAACTGGGCCTAGATTTATTAGAGATGTGCAAAACCGGGTTAGAAAATGAAAACTATGGCTTGAAACGGGTTGCAATTGGGAAAAAATGGTTTAGAAATAGCCAAACTTGGTTTGAAGATTTTTAGAGAAAAGCAAAATTGGGTTAGAAACGGCCAAAACGGGCTTAACTGTGATGAGAGAAGTGCAAAACCGTGTTAGAAATGGCCAAAAATGGCTTAAAACTGGAAAAGAACTTTGTTAGACAAGGCTAGAAATAGCTAAAAATGACTTCAAATGAGTTAGAAGTGAGTAAAAATAGGTTAGCAATGGTCAAAAATAGCTCAACATGGGTGAGAAATGGGCAAAAGCAGTTTAGAAAAGGAAAAAAAAGGCTGAAAATTGGTTATAAAGTGACAAAATCGTTTAGAGAAGGAAAAAAATGGCTAAAACGCGTTGAAAGTGGGCAAAAATGGTTTAGAAAGAGGAAAAAATGGCTTTATGAGGGATAGAGAGGTGCAAAACTGGGTTAGAGATGGACACAATTGGTTAAAAAGGGTTAGGGAGGTGCAAAACTGGGTTAGAAATGGACACAAATGGTTAAAAAGGGTTAGAGAGGTGCAAAACGGGTAGAAATGGCCAAAGATCGGTTAAGAAGGGGTAGAGAAGCCTAAAAATGGGTTAGAGAAGGTTAAAACTGGGCCCAGATTTATTAGAGATGTGCAAAACCAGGTTAGAAAAGGAAAACTATGGCTTGAAACGGGTTGCAATTGGGAAAAAATGGATTAGAAATAGCCAAACTTGGTTTGAAGATTTTTAGAGAAGAGCAAAATTGGGTTAGAAACGACCAAAACCGGCTTAACAATGATGAGAGAAGTGCAAAACCGTGTTAGAAATGGCCAAAAATGGCTTAAAACTGGAAAAGAACTTTGTTAGACAAGGCTAGAAATAGCTAAAAATGACTTCAAATGAGTTAGAAGTGAGTAAAAATAGGTTAGCAATGGTCAAAAATAGCTCAACATGGGTGAGAAATGGGCAAAAGCAGTTTAGAAAAGGAAAAAAAGGCTGAAAATTGGTTATAAAGTGACAAAATCGTTTAGAGAAGGAAAAAAATGGCTAAAACGCGTTGAAAGTGGGCAAAAATGGTTTAGAAAGAGGAAAAAATGGCTTTATGAGGGATAGAGAGGTGCAAAACTGGGTTAGAGATGGACACAATTGGTTAAAAAGGGTTAGGGAGGTGCAAAACTGCGTTAGAAATGGACACAAATGGTTTAAAAGGGTTAGAGAGGTGCAAAACGGGTAGAAATGGCCAGAAATTGCTTAAAACTGGAAAAGTACTTTGTTAGACAAGGCTAGAAATAGCTAAAAATGACTTCAAATGAGTTAGAAGTGAGTAAAAATAGGTTAGCAATGGTCAAAATTAGCTCAACATGGGTGAGAAATGATCAAAAGCAGTTTAGAAAAGGAAAAAAAAGGCTGAAAATTGGTTATAAAGTGACAAAAATCGTTTAGAGAAGGAAAAAAATGGCTAAAACCGCGTTGAAAGTGGGCAAAAATGGTTTAGAAAGAGGAAAAAATGGGCTTTATGAGGGATAGAGAGGTGCAAAACTGGGTTAGAGATGGACACAATTGGTTAAAAAGGGTTAGGGAGGTGCAAAACTGCGTTAGAAATGGACACAAATGGGTTAAAAAGGGTTAGAGAGGTGCAAAACGGGTAGAAATGGCCAAAGATCGGTTAAGAAGGGGTAGAGAGTTTAAAAATGGGTTAGAGAAGGTTAAAACTGGGCCCAGATTTATTAGAGATGTGCAAAACCAGGTTAGAATAGGAAAACTATGGCTTGAAACGGGTTGCAATTGGGATAAAATGGATTAGAAATAGCCAAACTTGGTTTGAAGATTTTTAGAGAAGAGCAAAATTGGGTTAGAAACGACCAAAAACCGGCTTAACAATGATGAGAGAAGTGCAAAAACCGTGTTAGAAATGGCCAAAAAATGGCTTAAAAACTGGAAAAGAACTTTGTTAGACAAGGCTAGAAATAGCTAAAAATGACTTCAAATGAGTTAGAAGTGAGTAAAAATAGGTTAGCAATGGTCAAAAATAGCTCAACATGGGTGAGAAATGGGCAAAAATGGTTTAGAAAGAGGAAACAAAAGGCTGAAAAATTGGTTATAAAAGTGACAAAATCGCTTAGAGAAGGAAAAGAATGGCTAAAAACCGCGTTGAAAATGGGCAAAAATGGTTTAGAAAGAGGAAAAAATGGCTTTATGAGGGATAGAGAGGTGCAAAACTGGGTTAGAGATGGACACAATTGGTTAAAAAGGGTTAGGGAGGTGCAAAACTGCGTTAGAAATGGACACATATGGTTAAAAAAGTGTTAGAGAGGTGCAAAACGGGTAGAAATGTCTAAAGATCGGTTAAGAAGGGGTAGAGAAGCCTAAAAATGGGTTAGAGAAGGTTAAAACTGGGGCTAGATTTATTAGAGATGTGCAAAAACCGGGTTAGAAAATGAAAACTATGGCTTGAAACGGGTTGCAATTGGGAAAAAATGGTTTAGAAATAGCCAAACTTGCTTTGAAGATTTTTAGAGAAAAGCAAAATTGGGTAAGAAACGGCCAAAACGGGCTTAACTGTGATGAGAGAAGTGCAAAACCGTGTTAGAAATGGCCAAAAATGGCTTAAAACTGGAAAAGAGCTTTGTTAGACAAGGCTAGAAATAGCTAAAAATGACTTCAAATGAGTTAGAAGTGAGTAAAAAATAGGTTAGCAATGGTCAAAAATAGGTCAACATGGGTGAGAAATGGGCAAAAGCAGTTTAGAAAAGGAAAAAAGAAAGGCTGAAAATTGGCTATAAAGTGACAAAATCGTTTAGAGAAGGAAAAAAAATGGCTAAAACGCGTTGAAAGTGGGCAAAAAATGGTTTAGAAAGAGGAAAAAATGGCTTTATGAGGGATAGAGAGGTGCAAAAACTGGGTTAGAGATGGACACAATTGTTAAAAAGGGTTAGGGAGGTGCAAAACTGGGTTAGAAATGGACACAAATGGTTAAAAAGGGTTAGAGAGGTGCAAAACGGGTAGAAATGGCCAAAGATCGGTTAAGAAGGGGTAGAGAAGCCTAAAAAATGGGTAAGAGAAGGTTAAAACTGGGCCCAGATTTATTAGAGATTTGCAAAACCAGGTTAGAAAAGGAAAACTATGGCTTGAAACGGGTTGCAATTGGGAAAAAAATGGATTAGAAATAGCCAAACTTGGTTTGAAGATTTTTAGAGAAGAGCAAAATTGGGTTAGAAACGACCAAAACCGGCTTAACAATGATGAGAGAAGTGCAAAACCGTGTTAGAAATGGCCAAAAAATGGCTTAAAACTGGAAAAGAACTTTGTTAGACAAGGCTAGAAATAGCTAAACAAGACTTCAAATGAGTTAGAAGTGAGTAAAAATAGGTTAGCAATGGTCAAAAATAGCTCAACATGGGTGAGAAATGGGCAAAAGCAGTTTAGAAAAGGAAAAAAAAGGCTGAAAATTGGTTATAAAGTGACAAAATCGTTTAGAGAAGGAAAAAAAATGGCTAAAACGCGTTGAAAGTGGGCAAAAATGGTTTAGAAAGAGGAAAAAAATGGCTTATGAGGGATAGAGAGGTGCAAAACTGGGTTAGAGATGGACACAATTGGTTAAAAAGGGTTAGGGAGGTGCAAAACTGCGTTAGAAATGGACACAAATGGTTTAAAAGGGTTAGAGAGGTGCAAAACGGGTAGAAATGGCCAGAAAATTGCTTAAAACTGGAAAAGTACTTTGTTAGACAAGGCTAGAAATAGCTAAAAATGACTTCAAATGAGTTAGAAGTGAGTAAAAATAGGTTAGGCAATGGTCAAAAATAGCTCAACATGGGTGAGAAATGATCAAAAGCAGTTTAGAAAAGGAAAAAAAAAGGCTGAAAATTGGTTATAAAGTGACAAAATCGTTTAGAGAAGGAAAAAAATGGCTAAAAACGCGTTGAAAGTGGGCAAAAATGGTTTAGAAAGAGGAAAAAATGGCTTTATGAGGGATAGAGAGGGGCAAAACTGGGTTAGAGATGGACACAATTGGTTAAAAAGGGTTAGGGAGGTGCAAAACTGCGTTAGAAATGGACACAAATGGTTAAAAAGGGTTAGAGAGGTGCAAAACGGGTAGAAATGGCCAAAGATCGGTTAAGAAGGGGTAGAGAGTTTAAAAATGGGTTAGAGAAGGTTAAAACTGGGCCCAGATTTATTAGAGATGTGCAAAACCCAGGTTAGAATAGGAAAACTATGGCTTGAAACGGGTTGCAATTGGGAAAAAAATGGTTTAGAAATAGCCAAACTTGGTTTGAAGATTTTTAGAGAAGAGCAAAATTGGGTTAGAAACGGCCAAAACCGGCTTAACAGTGATGAGAGAAGTGCAAAACCGTGTTAGAAATGGCCAAAAATGGCTTAAAACTGGAAAAGAACTTTGTTAGACAAGGCTAGAAATAGCTAAAAATGACTTCAAATGAGTTAGAAGTGAGTAAAAAATAGGTTAGCAATGGTCAAAAATAGGCTCAAAATGGGTGAGAAATGGGCAAAAAGCAGTTTAGAAAAGGAAAAAAAAAGGCTGAAAATTGGTTATAAAGTGACAAAAATCGTTTAGAGAAGGGAAAAAAATGGCTAAAAACGCGTTGAAAGTGGGCAAAAATGGTTTAGAAAGAGGAAAAAATGGCTTTATGAGGGATAGAGAGGTGCAAAACTGGGTTAGAGATGGACACAATTGGTTAAAAAGGGTTAGGGAGGTGCAAAACTACTGCGTTAGAAATGGACACAAATGGTTTAAAAGGGTTAGAGAGGTGCAAAACGGGTAGAAATGGCCAGAAATGGCTTAAAACTGGAAAAGTACCTTTGTTAGACAAGGCTAGAAATAGCTAAAAATGACTTCAAATGAGTTAGAAGTGAGTAAAAATAGGTTAGCAATGGTCAAAAATAGCTCAACATGGGTGAGAAATGGGCAAAAGCAGTTTAGAAAAGGAAAAAAAAAGGCTGAAAATTGGTTATAAAGTGACAAAATCTTTTAGAGAAGGAAAAAAATGGCTAAAACGCGTTGAAAGTGGCAAAAATGGTTTAGAAAGTGGAAAAAAATGGCTTTATGAGGGATAGAGAGGTGCAAAACTGGGTTAGAGATGGACACAATTGGTTAAAAAGGGTTACGGAGGTGCAAAAACTGGGTTAGAAATGGACACAAATGGTTAAAAAGGGTTAGAGAGGTGCAAAACGGGTAGAAATGGCCAAAGATCGGTTAAGAAGGGGTAGAGAAGCCTAAAAATGGGTTAGAGAAGGTTAAAACTGGGCCCAGATTTATTAGAGATGTGCAAAACCAGTTTAGAAAAGGAAAACTATGGCTTGAAACGGGTTGCAATTGGGATAAAATGGATTAGAAATAGCCAAACTTGGTTTGAAGATTTTTAGAGAAGAGCAAAATTGGGTTAGAAACGACCAAAACCGGCTTAACAATGATGAGAGAAGTGCAAAACCGTGTTAGAAATGGCCAAAAATGGCTTAAAACTGGAAAAAGAACTTTGTTAGACAAGGCTAGAAATAGCTAAAAATGACTTCAAATGAGTTAGAAGTGAGTAAAAATAGGTTAGCAATGGTCAAAAATAGCTCAAAATGGGTGAGAAATGGGCAAAAGCAGTTTAGAAAAGGAAACAAAAGGCTGAAAATTGGTTATAAAGTGACAAAATCGTTTAGAGAAGGAAAAAAATGGCTAAAACGCGTTGAAAGTGGGCAAAAATGGTTTAGAAAGAGGAAAAAAATGGCTTTATGAGGGATAGAGAGGTGCAAAACTGGGTTAGAGATGGACACAATTGGTTAAAAAGGGTTAGGGAGGTGCAAAACTGCGTTAGAAAATGGACACATATGGTTAAAAAGTGTTAGAGAGGTGCAAAACGGGTAGAAATGTCTAAAGATCGGTTAAGAAGGGGTAGAGAAGCCTAAAAATGGGTTAGAGAAGGTTAAAACTGGGCCTAGATTTATTAGAGATGTGCAAAACCGGGTTAGAAAATGAAAACTATGGCTTGAAACGGGTTGCAATTGGGAAAAAATGGTTTAGAAATAGCCAAACTTGGTTTGAAGATTTTTACAGAAAAGCAAAATTGGGTTAGAAACGGCCAAAACGGGCTTAACTGTGATGAGAGAAGTGCAAAACCGTGTTAGAAATGGCCAAAAATGGCTTAAAACTGGAAAAGAGCTTTGTTAGACAAGGCTAGAAATAGCTAAAAATGACTTCAAATGAGTTAGAAGTGAGTAAAAAATAGGTTAGCAATGGTCAAAAATAGGTCAACATGGGTGAGAAAATGGGCAAAAGCAGTTTAGAAAAGGAAAAAAAAAGGCTGAAAATTGGTTATAAAGTGACAAAATCGTTTAGAGAAGGAAAAAAATGGCTAAAACGCGTTAAAAGTGGGCAAAAATGGTTTAGAAAGAGGAAAAAAATGGCTTTATGAGGGATAGAGAGGTGCAAAACTGGGTTAGAGATGGACACAATTGGTTAAAAAGGGTTAGGGAGGTGCAAAAACCTGCGTTAGAAATGGACACATATGGTTAAAAAAGTGTTAGAGAGGTGCAAAACGGGTAGAAATGTCTAAAGATCGGTTAAGAAGGGGTAGAGAAGCCTAAAAATGGGTTAGAGAAGGTTAAAACTGGGCCTAGATTTATTAGAGATGTGCAAAACCGGGTTAGAAAATGAAAACTATGGCTTGAAACGGGTTGCAATTGGGAAAAAAATGGATTAGAAATAGCCAAACTTGGTTTGAAGATTTTTATAGAAGAGCAAAATTGGGTTAGAAACGACCAAAACCGGCTTAACAATGATGAGAGAAGTGCAAAACCGTGTTAGAAATGGCCAAAAATGGCTTAAAAACTGGAAAAGAACTTTGTTAGACAAGGCTAGAAATAGCTAAAAATGACTTCAAATGAGTTAGAAGTGAGTAAAAATAGGTTAGCAATGGTCAAAAATAGCTCAACATGGGTGAGAAATGGGCAAAAGCAGTTTAGAAAAGGAAAAAAAAAGGCTGAAAATTGGTTATAAAGTGACAAAATCGTTTAGAGAAGGAAAAAAAATGGCTAAAACGCGTTGAAAGTGGGCAAAAATGGTTTAGAAAGAGGAAAAAATGGCTTTATGAGGGATAGAGAGGTGCAAAACTGGGTTAGAGATGGACACAATTGGTTAAAAAGGGTTAGGGAGGTGCAAAACTGGGTTAGAAATGGACACAAATGGTTAAAAAGGGTTAGAGAGGTGCAAAACGGGTAGAAATGGCCAAAGATCGGTTAAGAAGGGGTAGAGAAGCCTAAAAATGGGTTAGAGAAGGTTAAAACTGGGCCCAGATTTATTAGAGATTTGCAAAACCAGGTTAGAAAAGGAAAACTATGGCTTGAAACGGGTTGCAATTGGGAAAAAATGGATTAGAAATAGCCAAACTTGGTTTGAAGATTTTTAGAGAAGAGCAAAATTGGGTTAGAAACGACCAAAACCGGCTTAACAATGATGAGAGAAGTGCAAAACCGTGTTAGAAATGGCCAAAAATGGCTTAAAACTGGAAAAGAACTTTGTTAGACAAGGCTAGAAATAGCTAAACAAGACTTCAAATGAGTTAGAAGTGAGTAAAAAATAGGTTAGCAATGGTCAAAAATAGCTCAACATGGGTGAGAAATGGGCAAAAGCAGTTTAGAAAAGGAAAAAAAAGGCTGAAAATTGGTTATAAAGTGACAAAATCGTTTAGAGAAGGAAAAAAATGGCTTGAAACGGGTTGCAATTGGGAAAAAATGGTTTAGAAAGAGGAAAAAAATGGCTTTATGAGGGATAGAGAGGTGCAAAACTGGGTTAGAGATGGACACAATTGGTTAAAAAGGGTTAGGGAGGTGCAAAACTGCGTTAGAAATGGACACAAATGGTTTAAAAGGGTTAGAGAGGTGCAAAACGGGTAGAAATGGCCAGAAATTGCTTAAAACTGGAAAAGTACTTTGTTAGACAAGGCTAGAAATAGCTAAAAATGACTTCAAATGAGTTAGAAGTGAGTAAAAATAGGTTAGCAATGGTCAAAAATAGCTCAACATGGGTGAGAAATGATCAAAAGCAGTTTAGAAAAGGAAAAAAAAGGCTGAAAATTGGTTATAAAGTGACAAAATCGTTTAGAGAAGGAAAAAATGGCTAAAACGCGTTGAAAGTGGGCAAAAATGGTTTAGAAAGAGGAAAAAATGGCTTTATGAGGGATAGAGAGGTGCAAAACTGGGTTAGAGATGGACACAATTGGTTAAAAAGGGTTAGGGAGGTGCAAAACTGGGTTAGAAATGGACACAAATGGTTAAAAAGGGTTAGAGAGGTGCAAAACGGGTAGAAATGGCCAAAGATCGGTTAAGAAGGGGTAGAGAAGCCTAAAAATGGGTTAGAGAAGGTTAAAACTGGGCCCAGATTTATTAGAGATGTGCAAAACCAGGTTAGAATAGGAAAACTATGGCTTGAAACGGGTTGCAATTGGGAAAAAATGGTTTAGAAATAGCCAAACTTGGTTTGAAGATTTTTAGAGAAGAGCAAAATTGGGTTAGAAACGGCCAAAACCGGCTTAACAGTGATGAGAGAAGTGCAAAACCGTGTTAGAAATGGCCAAAAATGGCTTAAAACTGGAAAAGAACTTTGTTAGACAAGGCTAGAAATAGCTAAAAATGACTTCAAATGAGTTAGAAGTGAGTAAAAATAGGTTAGCAATGGTCAAAAATAGCTCAAAATGGGTGAGAAATGGGCAAAAGCAGTTTAGAAAAGGAAAAAAAAGGCTGAAAATTGGTTATAAAGTGACAAAATCGTTTAGAGAAGGGAAAAAATGGCTAAAACGCGTTGAAAGTGGGCAAAAATGGTTTAGAAAGAGGAAAAAATGGCTTTATGAGGGATAGAGAGGTGCAAAACTGGGTTAGAGATGGACACAATTGGTTAAAAAGGGTTAGGGAGGTGCAAACTACTGCGTTAGAAATGGACACAAATGGTTTAAAAGGGTTAGAGAGGTGCAAAACGGGTAGAAATGGCCAGAAATGGCTTAAAACTGGAAAAGTACTTTGTTAGACAAGGCTAGAAATAGCTAAAAAATGACTTCAAATGAGTTAGAAGTGAGTAAAAATAGGTTAGCAATGGTCAAAAATAGATCAACATGGTGAGAAATGGGCAAAAGCAGTTTAGAAAAGGAAAAAAAAGGCTGAAAAATTGGTTATAAAGTGACAAAATCTTTTAGAGAAGGAAAAAAATGGCTAAAACGCGTTGAAAAGTGGGCAAAAATGGTTTAGAAAGTGGAAAAAATGGCTTTATGAGGGATAGAGAGGTGCAAAACTGGGTTAGAGATGGACACAATTGGTTAAAAAGGGTTAGGGAGGTGCAAAACTTGGTTAGAAATGGACACAAATGGTTAAAAAGGGTTAGAGAGGTGCAAAACGGGTAGAAATGGCCAAAGATCGGTTAAGAAGGGGTAGAGAAGCCTAAAAATGGGTTAGAGAAGGTTAAAACTGGGCCCAGATTTATTAGAGATGTGCAAAACCAGGTTAGAAAAGGAAAACTATGGCTTGAAACGGGTTGCAATTGGGATAAAATGGATTAGAAATAGCCAAACTTGGTTTGAAGATTTTTAGAGAAGAGCAAAATTGGGTTAGAAACGACCAAAACCGGCTTAACAATGATGAGAGAAGTGCAAAACCGTGTTAGAAATGGCCAAAAATGGCTTAAAACTGGAAAAGAACTTTGTTAGACAAGGCTAGAAATAGCTAAAAATGACTTCAAATGAGTTAGAAGTGAGTAAAAATAGGTTAGCAATGGTCAAAAATAGCTCAACATGGGTGAGAAATGGGCAAAAGCAGTTTAGAAAAGGAAACAAAAGGCTGAAAATTGGTTATAAAGTGACAAAATCGTTTAGAGAAGGAAAAGAATGGCTAAAACGCGTTGAAAGTGGGCAAAAATGGTTTAGAAAGAGGAAAAAATGGCTTTATGAGGGATAGAGAGGTGCAAAACTGGGTTAGAGATGGACACAATTGGTTAAAAAGGGTTAGGGAGGTGCAAAACTGCGTTAGAAATGGACACATATGGTTAAAAAGTGTTAGAGAGGTGCAAAACGGGTAGAAATGTCTAAAGATCGGTTAAGAAGGGGTAGAGAAGCCTAAAAATGGGTTAGAGAAGGTTAAAACTGGGCCTAGATTTATTAGAGATGTGCAAAACCGGGTTAGAAAATGAAAACTATGGCTTGAAACGGGTTGCAATTGGGAAAAAATGGTTTAGAAATAGCCAAACTTGGTTTGAAGACTTTTAGAGAAAAGCAAAATTGGGTTAGAAACGGCCAAAACGGGCTTAACTGTGATGAGAGAAGTGCAAAACCGTGTTAGAAATGGCCAAAAATGGCTTAAAACTGGAAAAGAGCTTTGTTAGACAAGGCTAGAAATAGCTAAAAATGACTTCAAATGAGTTAGAAGTGAGTAAAAATAGGTTAGCAATGGTCAAAAATAGGTCAACATGGGTGAGAAATGGGCAAAAGCAGTTTAGAAAAGGAAAAAAAAAGGCTGAAAATTGGCTATAAAGTGACAAAATCGTTTAGAGAAGGAAAAAAATGGCTAAAACGCGTTGAAAGTGGGCAAAAATGGTTTAGAAAGAGGAAAAAAATGGCTTTATGAGGGATAGAGAGGTGCAAAACTGGGTTAGAGATGGACACAATTGGTTAAAAAGGGTTAGGGAGGTGCAAAACTGGGTTAGAAATGGACACAAATGGTTAAAAAGGGTTAGAGAGGTGCAAAACGGGTAGAAATGGCCAAAGATCGGTTAAGAAGGGGTAGAGAAGCCTAAAAATGGGTTAGAGAAGGTTAAAACTGGGCCCAGATTTATTAGAGATTTGCAAAACCAGGTTAGAAAAGGAAAACTATGGCTTGAAACGGGTTGCAATTGGGAAAAAATGGATTAGAAATAGCCAAACTTGGTTTGAAGATTTTTAGAGAAGAGCAAAATTGGGTTAGAAACGACCAAAACCGGCTTAACAATGATGAGAGAAGTGCAAAACCGTGTTAGAAATGGCCAAAAATGGCTTAAAACTGGAAAAGAACTTTGTTAGACAAGGCTAGAAATAGCTAAAAATGACTTCAAATGAGTTAGAAGTGAGTAAAAATAGGTTAGCAATGGTCAAAAATAGCTCAACATGGGTGAGAAATGGGCAAAAGCAGTTTAGAAAAGGAAAAAAAAAGGCTGAAAATTGGTTATAAAGTGACAAAATCGTTTAGAGAAGGAAAAAAAATGGCTAAAACGCGTTGAAAGTGGGCAAAAATGGTTTAGAAAGAGGAAAAAAATGGCTTTATGAGGGATAGAGAGGTGCAAAACTGGGTTAGAGATGGACACAATTGGTTAAAAAGGGTTAGGGAGGTGCAAAACTGCGTTAGAAATGGACACAAATGGTTTAAAAGGGTTAGAGAGGTGCAAAACGGGTAGAAATGGCCAGAAATTGCTTAAAACTGGAAAAGTACTTTGTTAGACAAGGCTAGAAATAGCTAAAAATGACTTCAAATGAGTTAGAAGTGAGTAAAAATAGGTTAGCAATGGTCAAAAATAGCTCAACATGGGTGAGAAATGATCAAAAGCAGTTTAGAAAAGGAAAAAAAAAGGCTGAAAATTGGTTATAAAGTGACAAAATCGTTTAGAGAAGGAAAAAAAATGGCTAAAACGCGTTGAAAGTGGGCAAAAATGGTTTAGAAAGAGGAAAAAAATGGCTTTATGAGGGATAGAGAGGTGCAAAACTGGGTTAGAGATGGACACAATTGGTTAAAAAGGGTTAGGGAGGTGCAAAACTGGGTTAGAAATGGACACAAATGGTTAAAAAGGGTTAGAGAGGTGCAAAACGGGTAGAAATGGCCAAAGATCGGTTAAGAAGGGGTAGAGAAGCCTATAAATGGGTTAGAGAAGGTTAAAACTGGGCCCAGATTTATTAGAGATGTGCAAAACCAGTTTAGAAAAGGAAAACTATGGCTTGAAACGGGTTGCAATTGGGAAAAAATGGTTTAGAAATAGCCAAACTTGGTTTGAAGATTTTTAGAGAAGAGCAAAATTGGGTTAGAAACGGCCAAAACCGGCTTAACAGTGATGAGAGAAGTGCAAAACCGTGTTAGAAATGGCCAAAAATGGCTTAAAACTGGAAAAGAACTTTGTTAGACAAGGCTAGAAATAGCTAAACAAGACTTCAAATGAGTTAGAAGTGAGTAAAAATAGGTTAGCAATGGTCAAAAATAGCTCAAAATGGGTGAGAAATGGGCAAAAGCAGTTTAGAAAAGGAAAAAAAAGGCTGAAAATTGGCTATAAAGTGACAAAATCGTTTAGAGAAGGAAAAAAAATGGCTAAAACGCGTTGAAAGTGGGCAAAAATGGTTTAGAAAGAGGAAAAAATGGCTTTATGAGGGATAGAGAGGTGCAAAACTGGGTTAGAGATGGACACAATTGGTTAAAAAGGGTTAGGGAGGTGCAAAACTGCGTTAGAAATGGACACATATGGTTAAAAAGTGTTAGAGAGGTGCAAAACGGGTAGAAATGGCCAAAGATCGGTTAAGAAGGGGTAGAGAAGCCTAAAAATGGGTTAGAGAAGGTTAAAACTGGGCCCAGATTTATTAGAGATGTGCAAAACCAGGTTAGAATAGGAAAACTATGGCTTGAAACGGGTTGCAATTGGGAAAAAATGGTTTAGAAATAGCCAAACTTGGTTTGAAGATTTTTAGAGAAGAGCAAAATTGGGTTAGAAACGACCAAAACCGGCTTAACAATGATGAGAGAAGTGCAAAACCGTGTTAGAAATGGCCAAAAATGGCTTAAAACTGGAAAAGAACTTTGTTAGACAAGGCTAGAAATAGCTAAAAATGACTTCAAATGAGTTAGAAGTGAGTAAAAATAGGTTAGCAATGGTCAAAAATAGCTCAAAATGGGTGAGAAATGGGCAAAAGCAGTTTAGAAAAGGAAAAAAAAGGCTGAAAATTGGTTATAAAGTGACAAAATCTTTTAGAGAAGGAAAAAAAGGCTAAAACGCGTTGAAAGTGGGCAAAAATGGTTTAGAAAGAGGAAAAAATGGCTTTATGAGGGATAGAGAGGTGCAAAACTGGGTTAGAGATGGACACAATTGGTTAAAAAGGGTTAGGGAGGTGCAAAACTGCGTTAGAAATGGACACAAATGGTTTAAAAGGGTTAGAGAGGTGCAAAACGGGTAGAAATGGCCAGAAATGGCTTAAAACTGGAAAAGTACTTTGTTAGACAAGGCTAGAAATAGCTAAAAATGACTTCAAATGAGTTAGAAGTGAGTAAAAATAGGTTAGCAATGGTCAAAAATAGCTCAACATGGGTGAGAAATGGGCAAAAGCAGTTTAGAAAAGGAAAAAAAAAGGCTGAAAATTGGTTATAAAGTGACAAAATCGTTTAGAGAAGGAAAAAAATGGCTAAAACGCGTTGAAAGTGGGCAAAAATGGTTTAGAAAGTGGAAAAAAATGGCTTTATGAGGGATAGAGAGGTGCAAAAACTGGGTTAGAGATGGACACAATTGGTTAAAAAGGGTTAGGGAGGTGCAAAACTGGGTTAGAAATGGACACAAATGGTTAAAAAGGGTTAGAGAGGTGCAAAACGGGTAGAAATGGCCAAAGATCGGTTAAGAAGGGGTAGAGAAGCCTAAAAATGGGTTAGAGAAGGTTAAAACTGGGCCCAGATTTATTAGAGATGTGCAAAACCAGTTTAGGAAAGGAAAACTATGGCTTGAAACGGGTTGCAATTGGGATAAAATGGATTAGAAATAGCCAAACTTGGTTTGAAGATTTTTAGAGAAGAGCAAAATTGGGTTAGAAACGACCAAAACCGGCTTAACAATGATGAGAGAAGTGCAAAACCGTGTTAGAAATGGCCAAAAATGGCTTAAAACTGGAAAAGAACTTTGTTAGACAAGGCTAGAAATAGCTAAAAATGACTTCAAATGAGTTAGAAGTGAGTAAAAATAGGTTAGCAATGGTCAAAAATAGCTCAACATGGGTGAGAAATGGGCAAAAGCAGTTTAGAAAAGGAAACAAAAGGCTGAAAATTGGTTATAAAGTGACAAAATCGCTTAGAGAAGGAAAAGAATGGCTAAAACGCGTTGAAAGTGGGCAAAAATGGTTTAGAAAGAGGAAAAAAATGGCTTTATGAGGGATAGAGAGGTGCAAAACTGGGTTAGAGATGGACACAATTGGTTAAAAAGGGTTAGGGAGGTGCAAAACTGCGTTAGAAATGGACACATATGGTTAAAAAGTGTTAGAGAGGTGCAAAACGGGTAGAAATGTCTAAAGATCGGTTAAGAAGGGGTAGAGAAGCCTAAAAATGGGTTAGAGAAGGTTAAAACTGGGCCTAGATTTATTAGAGATGTGCAAAAACCGGGTTAGAAAATGAAAACTATGGCTTGAAACGGGTTGCAATTGGGAAAAAATGGTTTAGAAATAGCCAAACTTGCTTTGAAGACTTTTAGAGAAAAGCAAAATTGGGTTAGAAACGGCCAAAACGGGCTTAACTGTGATGAGAGAAGTGCAAAACCGTGTTAGAAATGGCCAAAAATGGCTTAAAACTGGAAAAGAGCTTTGTTAGACAAGGCTAGAAATAGCTAAAAATGACTTCAAATGAGTTAGAAGTGAGTAAAAATAGGTTAGCAATGGTCAAAAATAGGTCAACATGGGTGAGAAATGGGCAAAAGCAGTTTAGAAAAGGAAACAAAAGGCTGAAAATTGGTTATAAAGTGACAAAATCGTTTAGAGAAGGAAAAAAATGGCTAAAACGCGTTGAAAGTGGGCAAAAATGGTTTAGAAAGAGGAAAAAATGGCTTTATGAGGGATAGAGAGGTGCAAAACTGGGTTAGAGATGGACACAATTGGTTAAAAAGGGTTAGGGAGGTGCAAAACTGGGTTAGAAATGGACACAAATGGTTAAAAAGGGTTAGAGAGGTGCAAAACGGGTAGAAATGGCCAAAGATCGGTTAAGAAGGGGTAGAGAAGCCTAAAAATGGGTTAGAGAAGGTTAAAACTGGGCCCAGATTTATTAGAGATTTGCAAAACCAGGTTAGAAAAGGAAAACTATGGCTTGAAACGGGTTGCAATTGGGAAAAAATGGATTAGAAATAGCCAAACTTGGTTTGAAGATTTTTAGAGAAGAGCAAAATTGGGTTAGAAACGACCAAAACCGGCTTAACAATGATGAGAGAAGTGCAAAACCGTGTTAGAAATGGCCAAAAATGGCTTAAAACTGGAAAAGAACTTTGTTAGACAAGGCTAGAAATAGCTAAACAAGACTTCAAATGAGTTAGAAGTGAGTAAAAATAGGTTAGCAATGGTCAAAAATAGCTCAACATGGGTGAGAAATGGGCAAAAGCAGTTTAGAAAAGGAAAAAAAAGGCTGAAAATTGGTTATAAAGTGACAAAATCGTTTAGAGAAGGAAAAAAATGGCTAAAACGCGTTGAAAGTGGGCAAAAATGGTTTAGAAAGAGGAAAAAATGGCTTTATGAGGGATAGAGAGGTGCAAAACTGGGTTAGAGATGGACACAATTGGTTAAAAAGGGTTAGGGAGGTGCAAAACTGCGTTAGAAATGGACACAAATGGTTTAAAAGGGTTAGAGAGGTGCAAAACGGGTAGAAATGGCCAGAAATTGCTTAAAACTGGAAAAGTACTTTGTTAGACAAGGCTAGAAATAGCTAAAAATGACTTCAAATGAGTTAGAAGTGAGTAAAAAATAGGTTAGCAATGGTCAAAAATAGCTCAACATGGGTGAGAAATGATCAAAAGCAGTTTAGAAAAGGAAAAAAAAAGGCTGAAAATTGGTTATAAAGTGACAAAATCGTTTAGAGAAGGAAAAAAAATGGCTAAAACGCGTTGAAAGTGGGCAAAAATGGTTTAGAAAGAGGAAAAAATGGCTTTATGAGGGATAGAGAGGTGCAAAACTGGGTTAGAGATGGACACAATTGGTTAAAAAGGGTTAGGGAGGTGCAAAACTGGGTTAGAAATGGACACAAATGGTTAAAAAGGGTTAGAGAGGTGCAAAACGGGTAGAAATGGCCAAAGATCGGTTAAGAAGGGGTAGAGAAGCCTATAAATGGGTAAGAGAAGGTTAAAACTGGGCCCAGATTTATTAGAGATGTGCAAAACCAGTTTAGAAAAGGAAAACTATGGCTTGAAACGGGTTGCAATTGGGAAAAAAATGGTTTAGAAATAGCCAAACTTGGTTTGAAGATTTTTAGAGAAGAGCAAAATTGGGTTAGAAACGGCCAAAACCGGCTTAACAGTGATGAGAGAAGTGCAAAACCGTGTTAGAAATGGCCAAAAATGGCTTAGAACTGGAAAAGAACTTTGTTAGACAAGGCTAGAAATAGCTAAACAAGACTTCAAATGAGTTAGAAGTGAGTAAAAATAGGTTAGCAATGGTCAAAAATAGCTCAACATGGGTGAGAAATGGGCAAAAGCAGTTTAGAAAAGGAAACAAAAGGCTGAAAATTGGTTATAAAGTGACAAAATCGTTTAGAGAAGGAAAAAAAATGGCTAAAACGCGTTGAAAGTGGGCAAAAATGGTTTAGAAAGAGGAAAAAATGGCTTTATGAGGGATAGAGAGGTGCAAAACTGGGTTAGAGATGGACACAATTGGTTAAAAAGGGTTAGGGAGGTGCAAAACTGCGTTAGAAATGGACACAAATGGTTAAAAAGGGTTAGAGAGGTGCAAAACGGGTAGAAATGGCCAAAGATCGGTTAAGAAGGGGTAGAGAAGCCTAAAAATGGGTTAGAGAAGGTTAAAACTGGGCCCAGATTTATTAGAGATGTGCAAAACCAGGTTAGAAAAGGAAAACTATGGCTTGAAACGGGTTGCAATTGGGAAAAAATGGTTTAGAAATAGCCAAACTTGGTTTGAAGATTTTTAGAGAAGAGCAAAATTGGGTTAGAAACGGCCAAAACCGGCTTAACAATGATGAGAGAAGTGCAAAACCGTGTTAGAAATGGCCAAAAATGGCTTAAAACTGTAAAAGTACTTTGTTAGACAAGGCTAGAAATAGCTAAAAATGACTTCAAATGAGTTAGAAGTGAGTAAAAATAGGTTAGCAATGGTCAAAAATAGCTCAACATGGGTGAGAAATGGGCAAAAGCAGTTTAGAAAAGGAAAAAAAAAGGCTGAAAATTGGTTATAAAGTGACAAAATCGTTTAGAGAAGGAAAAAAAAATGGCTAAAACGCGTTGAAAGTGGGCAAAAATGGTTTAGAAAGAGGAAAAAATGGCTTTATGAGGGATAGAGAGGTGCAAAACTGGGTTAGAAATGGACACAATTGGTTAAAAAGGGTTAGGGAGGTGCAAAACTGGGTTAGAAATGGACACAAATGGTTAAAAAGGGTTAGAGAGGTGCAAAACGGGTAGAAATGGCCAAAGATCGGTTAAGAAGTGGTAGAGAAGCCTATAAATGGGTTAGAGAAGGTTAAAACTGGGCCCAGATTTATTAGAGATGTGCAAAACCAGTTTAGAAAAGGAAAACTATGGCTTGAAACGGGTTGCAATTGGGAAAAAATGGATTAGAAATAGCCAAACTTGGTTTGAAGATTTTTAGAGAAGAGCAAAATTGGGTTAGAAACGGCCAAAACCGGCTTAACAGTGATGAGAGAAGTGCAAAACCGTGTTAGAAATGGCCAAAAATGGCTTAAAACTGGAAAAGAACTTTGTTAGACAAGGCTAGAAATAGCTAAACAAGACTTCAAATGAGTTAGAAGTGAGTAAAAATAGGTTAGCAATGGTCAAAAATAGCTCAACATGGGTGAGAAATGGGCAAAAGCAGTTTAGAAAAGGAAACAAAAGGCTGAAAATTGGTTATAAAGTGACAAAATCGTTTAGAGAAGGAAAAAAAATGGCTAAAAACGCGTTGAAAGTGGGCAAAAATGGTTTAGAAAGAGGAAAAAATGGCTTTATGAGGGATAGAGAGGTGCAAAACTGGGTTAGAGATGGACACAATTGGTTAAAAAGGGTTAGGGAGGTGCAAAACTGGGTTAGAAATGGACACAAATGGTTAAAAAGGGTTAGAGAGGTGCAAAACGGGTAGAAATGGCCAAAGATCGGTTAAGAAGGGGTAGAGAAGCCTAAAAATGGGTTAGAGAAGGTTAAAACTGGGCCCAGATTTATTAGAGATGTGCAAAACCAGGTTAGAATAGGAAAACTATGGCTTGAAACGGGTTGCAATTGGGAAAAAATGGTTTAGAAATAGCCAAACTTGGTTTGAAGATTTTTAGAGAAGAGCAAAATTGGGTTAGAAACGGCCAAAACCGGCTTAACAATGATGAGAGAAGTGCAAAACCGTGTTAGAAATGGCCAAAAACGGCTTAAAACTGGAAAAGACCTTTGTTAGACAAGGCTAGAAATAGCTAAAAATGACTTCAAATGAGTTAGAAGTGAGTAAAAATAGGTTAGCAATGGTCAAAAATAGCTCAAAATGGGTGAGAAATGGGCAAAAGCAGTTCAGAAAAGGAAAAAAAAAAGGCTGAAAATTGGTTATAAAGTGACAAAATCGTTTAGAGAAGGAAAAAAAAGGCTAAAACGCGTTGAAAGTGGGCAAAAATGGTTTAGAAAGAGGAAAAAAATGGCTTTATGAGGGATAGAGAGGTGCAAAACTGGGTTAGAGATGGACACAATTGGTTAAAAAGGGTTAGGGAGGTGCAAAACTGCGTTAGAAATGGACACAAATGGTTTAAAAAGGGTTAGAGAGGTGCAAAACGGGTAGAAATGGCCAGAAATGGCTTAAAACTGGAAAAGTACTTTGTTAGACAAGGCTAGAAATAGCTAAAAATGACTTCAAATGAGTTAGAAGTGAGTAAAAATAGGTTAGCAATGGTCAAAAATAGCTCAACATGGGTGAGAAATGGGCAAAAGCAGTTTAGAAAAGGAAAAAGAAGGCTGAAAATTGGTTATAAAGTGACAAAATCTTTTAGAGAAGGAAAAAAAATGGCTAAAAACGCGTTGAAAGTGGGCAAAAATGGTTTAGAAAGTGGAAAAAAATGGCTTTATGAGGGATAGAGAGGTGCAAAAACTGGGTTAGAAATGGACACAATTGGTTAAAAAGGGTTAGGGAGGTGCAAAACTGGGTTAGAAATGGACACAAATGGTTAAAAAGGGTTAGAGAGGTGCAAAACGGGTAGAAATGGCCAAAGATCGGTTAAGAAGGGGTAGAGAAGCCTAAAAATGGGTTAGAGAAGGTAAAAACTGGGCCCAGATTTATTAGAGATGTGCAAAACCAGTTTAGAAAAGGAAAACTATGGCTTGAAACGGGTTGCAATTGGGATAAAATGGATTAGAAATAGGCAAACTTGGTTTGAAGATTTTTAGAGAAGAGCAAAATTGGGTTAGAAACGACCAAAACCGGCTTAACAATGATGAGAGAAGTGCAAAACCGTGTTAGAAATGGCCAAAAATGGCTTAAAACTGGAAAAGAACTTTGTTAGACAAGGCTAGAAATAGCTAAAAATGACTTCAAATGAGTTAGAAGTGAGTAAAAATAGGTTAGCAATGGTCAAAAATAGCTCAACATGGGTGAGAAATGGGCAAAAGCAGTTTAGAAAAGGAAACAAAAGGCTGAAAATTGGTTATAAAGTGACAAAATCGTTTAGAGAAGGAAAAGAATGGCTAAAACGCGTTGAAAGTGGGCAAAAATGGTTTAGAAAGAGGAAAAAATGGCTTTATGAGGGATAGAGAGGTGCAAAACTGGGTTAGAGATGGACACAATTGGTTAAAAAGGGTTAGGGAGGTGCAAAACTGCGTTAGAAATGGACACATATGGTTAAAAAGTGTTAGAGAGGTGCAAAACGGGTAGAAATGTCTAAAGATCGGTTAAGAAGGGGTAGAGAAGCCTAAAAATGGGTTAGAGAAGGTTAAAACTGGGCCTAGATTTATTAGAGATGTGCAAAACCGGGTTAGAAAAGGAAAACTATGGCTTGAAACGGGTTGCAATTGGGAAAAAATGGTTTAGAAATAGCCAAACTTGGTTTGAAGATTTTTAGAGAAAAGCAAAATTGGGTTAGAAACGGCCAAAACCAGCTTAACTGTGATGAGAGAAGTGCAAAACCGTGTTAGAAATGGCCAAAAATGGCTTAAAACTGGAAAAGAACTTTGTTAGACAAGGCTAGAAATAGCTAAAAATGACTTCAAATGAGTTAGAAGTGAGTAAAAATAGGTTAGCAATGGTCAAAAATAGGTCAACATGGGTGAGAAATGGGCAAAAGCAGTTTAGAAAAGGAAAAAAAAGGCTGAAAATTGGTTATAAAGTGACAAAATCTTTTAGAGAAGGAAAAAAATGGTGAAAACGCGTTGAAAGTGGGCAAAAATGGTTTAGAAAGAGGAAAAAATGGCTTTATGAGGGATAGAGAGGTGCAAAACTGGGTTAGAGATGGACACAATTGGTTAAAAAGGGTTAGGGAGGTGCAAAACTGGGTTAGAAATGGACACAAATGGTTAAAAAGGGTTAGAGAGGTGCAAAACGGGTAGAAATGGCCAAAGATCGGTTAAGAAGGGGTAGAGAAGCCTAAAAATGGGTTAGAGAAGGTTAAAACTGGGCCCAGATTTATTAGAGATGTGCAAAACCAGGTTAGAATAGGAAAACTATGGCTTGAAACGGGTTGCAATTGGGAAAAAATGGTTTAGAAATAGCCAAACTTGGTTTGAAAGATTTTTAGAGAAGAGCAAAATTGGGTTAGAAACGGCCAAAACCGGCTTAACAATGATGAGAGAAGTGCAAAACCGTGTTAGAAATGGCCAAAAATGGCTTAAAACTGGAAAAGAACTTTGTTAGACAAGGCTAGAAATAGCTAAAAATGACTTCAAATGAGTTAGAAAGTGAGTAAAAATAGGTTAGCAATGGTCAAAAATAGCTCAACATGGGTGAGAAATGGGCAAAAGCAGTTTAGAAAAGGAAACAAAAGGCTGAAAATTGGTTATAAAGTGACAAAATCGTTTAGAGAAGGAAAAAAAATGGCTAAAAACGCATTGAAAGTGGGCAAAAATGGTTTAGAAAGAGGAAAAAATGGCTTTATGAGGGATAGAGAGGTGCAAAACTGGGTTAGAGATGGACACAATTGGTTAAAAAGGGTTAGGGAGGTGCAAAAACTGCGTTAGAAATGGACACATATGGTTAAAAAGTGTTAGAGAGGTGCAAAACGGGTAGAAATGTCTAAAGATCGGTTAAGAAGGGGTAGAGAAGCCTAAAAATGGGTTAGAGAAGGTTAAAACTGGGCCTAGATTTATTAGAGATGTGCAAAACCGGGTTAGAAAAGGAAAACTATGGCTTGAAACGGGTTGCAATTGGGAAAAAATGGTTTAGAAATAGCCAAACTTGGTTTGAAGATTTTTAGAGAAAAGCAAAATTGGGTTAGAAACGGCCAAAACCAGCTTAACTGTGATGAGAGAAGTGCAAAAACCGTGTTAGAAATGGCCAAAAATGGCTTAAAACTGGAAAAGAACTTTGTTAGACAAGGCTAGAAATAGCTAAAAATGACTTCAAATGAGTTAGAAGTGAGTAAAAATAGGTTAGCAATGGTCAAAAATAGGTCAACATGGGTGAGAAATGGGCAAAAGCAGTTTAGAAAAGGAAAAAAAAAGGCTGAAAATTGGTTATAAAGTGACAAAATCTTTTAGAGAAGGAAAAAAATGGTGAAAACGCGTTGAAAGTGGGCAAAAATGGTTTAGAAAGAGGAAAAAATGGCTTTATGAGGGATAGAGAGGTGCAAAACTGGGTTAGAGATGGACACAATTGGTTAAAAAAGGGTTAGGGAGGTGCAAAACTGGGTTAGAAATGGACACAAATGGTTAAAAAGGGTTAGAGAGGTGCAAAACGGGTAGAAATGGCCAAAGATCGGTTAAGAAGGGGTAGAGAAGCCTAAAAATGGGTTAGAGAAGGTTAAAACTGGGCCCAGATTTATTAGAGATGTGCAAAACCAGGTTAGAAAAATGAAAACTATGGCTTGAAACGGGTTGCAATTGGGAAAAAAATGGATTAGAAATAGCCAAACTTGGTTTGAAGATTTTTAGAGAAGAGCAAAATTGGGTTAGAAACGACCAAAACCGGCTTAACAATGATGAGAGAAGTGCAAAAACCGTGTTAGAAATGGCCAAAAATGGCTTAAAACTGGAAAAGAACTTTGTTAGACAAGGCTAGAAATAGCTAAAAATGACTTCAAATGAGTTAGAAGTGAGTAAAAATAGGTTAGCAATGGTCAAAAATAGCTCAACATGGGTGAGAAATGGGCAAAAGCAGTTTAGAAAAGGAAAAAAAAAGGCTGAAAATTGGTTATAAAGTGACAAAATCGTTTAGAGAAGGAAAAAAAATGGCTAAAACGCGTTGAAAGTGGGCAAAAATGGTTTAGAAAGAGGAAAAAAATGGCTTTATGAGGGATAGAGAGGTGCAAAACTGGGTTAGAAATGGACACAATTGGTTAAAAAGGGTTAGGGAGGTGCAAAACTGGGTTAGAAATGGACACAAATGGTTAAAAAGGGTTAGAGAGGTGCAAAACGGGTAGAAATGGCCAAAGATCGGTTAAGAAGTGGTAGAGAAGCCTATAAATGGGTTAGAGAAGGTTAAAACTGGGCCCAGATTTATTAGAGATGTGCAAAACCAGTTTAGAAAAGGAAAACTATGGCTTGAAACGGGTTGCAATTGGGAAAAAATGGATTAGAAATAGCCAAACTTGGTTTGAAGATTTTTAGAGAAGAGCAAAATTGGGTTAGAAACGGCCAAAACCGGCTTAACAGTGATGAGAGAAGTGCAAAACCGTGTTAGAAATGGCCAAAAATGGCTTAAAACTGGAAAAAGAACTTAGTTAGACAAGGCTAGAAATAGCTAAACAAGACTTCAAATGAGTTAGAAGTGAGTAAAAATAGGTTAGCAATGGTCAAAAATAGCTCAACATGGGTGAGAAATGGGCAAAAGCAGTTTAGAAAAAGGAAACAAAAGGCTGAAAATTGGTTATAAAGTGACAAAATCGTTAGAGAAGGAAAAAAATGGCTAAAAACCGCGTTGAAAGTGGGCAAAAATGGTTAGAAAGAGGAAAAAAATGGCTTTATGAGGGATAGAGAGGTGCAAAAACTGGTTAGAGATGGACACAATTGGTTAAAAAGGGTTAGGGAGGTGCAAAACTGGGTTAGAAATGGACACAAATGGTTAAAAAGGGTTAGGGAGGTGCAAAAACGGGTAGAAATGGACAAAGATCGGTTAAGAAGGGGTAGAGAAGCCTAAAAAATGGGTTAGAGAAGGTTAAAACTGGGCCCAGATTTATTAGAGATGTGCAAAACCAGGTTAGAAAAGGAAAACTATGTCTTGAAACGGGTTGCAATTGGGAAAAAAATGGTTAGAAATAGCCAAACTTGGTTTGAAGATTTTAGAGAAGAGCAAAATTGGGTTAGAAACGGCCAAAACCGGCTTAACAATGATGAGAGAAGTGCAAAACCGTGTTAGAAATGGCCAAAAATGGCTTAAAACTGGAAAAGAACTTTGTTAGACAAGGCTAGAAATAGCTAAAAATGACTTCAAATGAGTTAGAAGTGAGTAAAAATAGGTTAGCAATGGTCAAAAATAGCTCAACATGGGTGAGAAATGGGCAAAAGCAGTTCAGAAAAGGAAAAAAAAGGCTGAAAATTGGTTATAAAGTGACAAAATCGTTTAGAGAAGGAAAAAAAGGCTAAAACGCGTTGAAAGTGGGCAAAAATGGTTTAGAAAGAGGAAAAAATGGCTTTATGAGGGATAGAGAGGTGCAAAACTGGGTTAGAGATGGACACAATTGGTTAAAAAGGGTTAGGGAGGTGCAAAACTGCGTTAGAAATGGACACAAATGGTTTAAAAGGGTTAGAGAGGTGCAAAACGGGTAGAAATGGCCAGAAATGGCTTAAAACTGGAAAAGTACTTTGTTAGACAAGGCTAGAAATAGCTAAAAATGACTTCAAATGAGTTAGAAGTGAGTAAAAATAGGTTAGCAATGGTCAAAAAATAAGCTCAACATGGGTGAGAAATGGGCAAAAGCAGTTCAGAAAAAAGGAAAAAAAAGGGCTGAAAATTGGTTATAAAGTGACAAAATCGTTTAGAGAAGGGAAAAAAAATGGCTAAAACGCGTTGAAAGTGGGCAAAAAATGGTTTAGAAAGAGGAAAAAATGGCTTTAAGAGGGATAGAGAGGTGCAAAACTGGGTTAGAGATGGACACAATTGGTTAAAAAGGGTTAGGGAGGTGCAAAACTGGGTTAGAAATGGACACAAATGGTTAAAAAGGGTTAGAGAGGTGCAAAACGGGTAGAAATGGCCAAAGATCGGTTAAGAAGGGGGTAGAGAAGCCTAAAAATGGGTTAGAGAAGGTTAAAACTGGGGCCCAGATTTATTAGAGATGTGCAAAACCAGTTTAGAAAAGGAAAACTATGGCTTGAAACGGGTTGCAATTGGGATAAAAATGGATTAGAAATAGCCAAACTTGGTTTGAAGATTTTTAGAGAAGAGCAAAAATTGGGTTAGAAACGACCAAAACCGGCTTAAACAATGATGAGAGAAGTGCAAAACCGTGTTAGAAAAGGCCAAAAATGGCTTAAAACTGGAAAATAACTTTGTTAGACAAGGCTAGAAATAGCTAAAAATGACTTCAAATGAGTTAGAAGTGAGTAAAAATAGGTTAGCAATGGTCAAAAATAGCTCAACATGGGTGAGAAATGGGCAAAAGCAGTTTAGAAAAGGAAACAAAAGGCTGAAAATTGGTTATAAAGTGACAAAATCGTTTAGAGAAGGAAAAAAATGGCTAAAACGCGTTGAAAGTGGGCAAAAATGGTTTAGAAAGAGGAAAAAAATGGCTTTATGAGGGATAGAGAGGTGCAAAACTGGGTTAGAGATGGACACAATTGGTTAAAAAGGGTTAGGGAGGTGCAAAACTGCGTTAGAAATGGACACATATGGTTAAAAAGTGTTAGAGAGGTGCAAAAACGGGTAGAAATGTCTAAAGATCGGTTAAGAAGGGGTAGAGAAGCCTAAAAATGGGTTAGAGAAGGTTAAAACTGGGGCCTAGATTTATTAGAGATGTGCAAAACCGGGTTAGAAAAGGAAAACTATGGCTTGAAACGGGTTGCAATTGGGAAAAAATGGTTTAGAAATAGCCAAACTTGGTTTGAAGATTTTTAGAGAAAAGCAAAATTGGGTTAGAAACGGCCAAAACCAGCTTACTGTGATGAGAGAAGTGCAAAACCGTGTTAGAAATGGCCAAAAATGGCTTAAAAACTGGAAAAGAACTTTGTTAGAACAAGGCTAGAAATAGCTAAAAAATGACTTCAAATGAGTTAGAAGTGAGTAAAAATAGGTTAGCAATGGTCAAAATAGGTCAACATGGGTGAGAAATGGGCAAAAGCAGTTTAGAAAAGGAAAAAAAAAAGGCTGAAAATTGGTTATAAAGTGACAAAATCTTTTAGAGAAAGGAAAAAAAATGGCGAAAAACGCGTTGAAAGTGGGCAAAAATGGTTTAGAAAGAGGAAAAAAATGGCTTTATGAGGGATAGAGAGGTGCAAAACTGGGTTAGAGATGGACACAATTGGTTAAAAAAGGGTTAGGGAGGTGCAAAACTGGGTTAGAAATGGACACATATGGTTAAAAA